>NC_066623.1:85949304-85966804 GCF_025201925.1 Gopherus flavomarginatus | reverse complement strand
GAGGCAGTGCAGTCCTTTGGCAGGAGGTCTTGACAGTTTATTAGTTCAGCTTTCCCTTTGTAACCATTCTGATTCTGCAAGAACGTGTCAATGTGTCGTGGATCTCAGACTAATTAGTTTTGAAATGGAGTTTTGATTGAACTCTTCAAATCGATGCTGCTGCAAAATTTGTTTCTCGGGCTTCCTATTAAAAGCCATCTTAAGGGGCAGTTTTACTACTCTCCCTGTCGTTCAGTCGATACATTTAATAACAACTTACAGGCTATTTTCAGTAAAGTGGCGACAGCAAATTAGTAGTTTGAACATGACAAGCCTCCTCTGCAATCCCAGATTGTGAAAATTCAAAGCAATTATTTTTATACAGAGGCATGCTGCAATCATTCAGATTACGGGTATTCTGTAGTAACACGTCTCCTCAGTTGACACAAACAGAATTTTATGACTTTATTTGGACAGGAAGGAAATGCAAATATTAATATTTATTACAACACCAGTACGTTAATTTGTAAATCCTATTCTGTTTTTACATCATGTAGGAAAGTGGGTCTGTGACCCTGCCAACTAGTTCAGATTCCCTTTTTACTATGAAACTATTTGGGTCCTTTTTCTTTTATAAATATTTGTGGATATTAAAAGGAGAATACCAAAAACAAATAAAGCTTTTCTAATTCTAGCTAACCTGTCCTATGAAAGTGGAAGCTCAATATTCATTTATGTATTATATCTTGACTCAGTGTGTTGTGCCTTTAAATGGATTTGAAGAATTATGTATATATTTTTCTTCACTACTCTTCTGCCTAACACATACACACACACTCACTTCCCCCTCCCTTCCCCCCAACCCCATGGCAGATGTTGTGGTCTCATTTGATTGCATAGGAAAACTGCAGTGATACAGCAAACACCCAGAGAGATATGATGACAAATGGGTCCAGATCCCGGTAAATTACTTTCTGCTCAAATCGAAATTTCATTCAGTTTGTTGCTAGCAGAGATGAAGTAATCTAAATTGTGGACTCAGGAGCAGATAGAGGGAAGTTGGAGCAAGCATTTCATTATCGAGAGAGAGAGAAGGTTAGGATGAAAGAGATGAGCAGAGGCAAATCTAAAGTGTTGACACCATGATTGAAAAGGTTAACCCATACACATTATATATCAACCTGGATAGCAGAGAGTTTCTAATGGAAACTCTGCACTGATGGAGGTTTACTGGAGTTTCAATACACTGAGCATGATGTCTTCTTAGATATACAATCAAATCCTCTTAACCCTTTTGATGACTCATATCTCTAGATATGATTAAAGTACAAAAGAGTTCTTCATATAATTTCAAGGACACAATGCATTTTAAACTCCAGCCATGAATTGTATCTTTTTTTTTTTATGATGAACCCAGGAATCTGATAAAATGTGTGTAGTACAGAATTGTTTTGTATTTGCTAGAGGTGCTAGTCAATATTTTTTGATTAAATTCTGTGCCTCCCTGTCTGTGAGGTAAAGTGAAGCTTCCGGTTATACAGAAATGTATCTTGCACATTACAGTATGTAAACAAGTTGAAAAACTGGGATCAGAAGTCTAAAATAATTATATAATATCTTGTCATGTTGATGCACAAAAACAATATTAAGAGTCTCTTGTGTATGAAATCATTCATGATCATCACCCTTATTTCAGGTTATTTGGAAATAGTGGTGCTTGCAGTGCTTGTGGACAGTCGATCCCTGCTAGTGAGCTGGTCATGAGGGCACAAGGCAATGTCTATCATCTTAAGGTAGGTCTCTTCTCCTGTCTGTTGACTTTAATAGCACTGCTTCACTCTGTGGTTCTTACATGGCATAATTTCTACATCTTTCATATATTCATAAAATGTGCAGGGCAATAATTACTAATAAGTGTGTGTTTATAAATCTTCCCATGGTCCATAGCGTTGTCCTCTAATAATCAGTAAAACTACACTTAAGTTGTGTAACAGCAGGTAAGACAAATGCTATATTTGGCAATACTAGAAACTAAGCAGCTTCAGACCTCATGCTTTACTGATAGTCTCTCAGGAATAACATTTAAACCTGCAGCCTTTTTAATTTGTGCCAGTTTCATTTGCCGTGTCTTTACTTTTCAGTGTTTTACATGCTCTACCTGCCGGAATCGCCTGGTCCCTGGAGACCGGTTTCACTACATCAATGGCAGTTTATTTTGTGAACATGATAGACCTACAGCTCTCATCAATGGCCATTTGAATTCACTTCAGAGCAATCCACTACTGCCAGACCAGAAGGTGAATACTCAGCAATTACTAATAAGCTTTATTAGAGTTAAATTAAGACCAATTTCTTAGCAACCTAATAGTGGACACTGTTCCTCCACTCCCACCCACCCCAAAGGAGCCTTTAAATAACTGAATTTAGTTATAGGACTTTGGAGGAAATATAAGCCCTTAAAATGAAATCTGTATTAATTGAGTTCAGTTTATTCAGAGCTGTATAGCTATTGAGCTAGTAATGTATAATGGAATGTGGGGAGCAAGCCCTAATATAAAATCTCTTGCAGAGAAGCATTTCATTTTAAAATGTTGAGATTAAGGATTGCAAGGGAGCAGGTTACTATGGGAGGAAAATTAGATCCTTTAACTATGGTAATAAAATGTCTTATGAAGAAAAGGTTCTTGAATTAATAGAAACTAGGGCACATACTATCTCAGACTAACTAACATATTACACTTCGTATGTTTCCTAAACTAATATTCTAAAATTGTGGTATCCTTAGAAAAGTAGTCTGAATGTTTTACATGTCATAAAATCAAAGTTTTTTATTCTCTCATCACTCAATAACACTAACATCTCCAGTAGAGATTGTGTATCCCTGTGCTTGACAGCTCCTGGTCCATAGTTGCAAGTAAATTTATGAGTATACACATGTAGTAGCAGAAGGAGAAATTTGTATCAACAGTTGTCCTGTACCTCTGGAACTGGATAGTTTTAGATCTATTTTAATCTCCTTAATAAGTCCTATAGCTATGCAAGTGAGTGAATTTTGATAACTGCTGTGCCTAATTTGTAACAATTACTGTCAACCTTCAGTTAAGAGACTGTTCATTCCACACTGGTCCAGAAAAGAGTGAATGTATGACTCTTGCACATAATTTTATTCACCTCATATTTCATACTGATTATGTATTGATGACATTGATTCATTTACTCTTTACAGCGCCACTTGCATGGATATTAAATCTTATTGACCACAGATGAATTTTAATTTCAGATAGGTGATAGATTTTTCCATCAGCTCTGATAGTATATTTGACTTTTTCATCATTAACCCAGGCAATCACACAGCACTGAGTTATTGCACTGAAACAAAAAGTGCACACTTCAGTTGGTAATTCTTTATAGATTTACAATAGGAACTTCATTAATGTCTGTAAGGATCACAAAAAATAACATTTTTTCTGCAAACCGGAATTCAGAAGATTAAAAAATAGCTAGGGAAAATGCTAGGCTTCTTATGTATTCTGTAACATACAAAAGAAGAATTTTAAATGACTTTCTTTAGTGGGTAAATTTGTACAGGAAAACATGAACTGGTTTCTAATTTTGACTAGTTTTGTGTTGCATCGCTGCATTACTGTAGGCTTGTTTGTCTCTTACTCTGCACAAATGTACTGAATAATTTTAAGTAATATTTCCAGTCTCTTAGAAAGTGAACTGTAATTACATCAAAATATGAACACTTATTTACTTAATTTGTCAGAGTAACTGGATTGAATACTGAGTTTTAATTACTTGTTCTGCATAACTATTTAGGAGTGATGAAGAATATGAGGTCTGTTCAAGGAAGTATAAATGCATATAAAGATTTGTAGATCTATACTACTGTGTATTTTAATGAAACAAATCTATAATACAGACTAGCTAGCAATGAATCTGTTAAATGAACAGCTGCAGAGAACCTATTTCAAAATATAGGTAAAACCATTCCTCTTTATATATAGTAGTAAAAAGTTTGCCATTCTGAGAAAAGAAGTGCTTTACCCACTTGCCTTGTGTGGATGTAAAGTTTATTGCAACTTCAAATGGGTGTCTAAAGAGACACTTAATTTTATCAGAGTCTTGCTATGTTTTAGCAAAAGAAAAATGATTTAGTTACAATAATACCAGTAGACACAATGAGGAAAAGAGAAGTAAAACTGGCTTGTGTAGCTTGCAAATTTGCAGCTATACTACTAGGAGCTAAATGCGGAGGAAGCATTTAATAAGAACAGGGCCTCATTATCACTATCACTGGCTATTAACTGCATTGCTACAGTATATGATGAGGCAGACAGAGGTGTTAAGGAGAAAATTGGAGAAATACTAATTGTGAGATTTCTATCTTATGAATAATTTCTTCATACTCACTTTCACAGGGGGAATTGGGGAGTAACGTGAACTTTGAAAACTGAAATATATGTCAGGAAATGAGCTGGGGTCTGTCTGACTTCTAGTCTTGGAAACTAAAGAGGAAGGTGCCAAAAAAGTAATGTTTTATGCATTTTAAAGAAACAATATTAGAATGTACATACTAGAAGTACTTTCCAGAAGGCGATGTTATGGGGCTACTGAATAAAAACATAATTCCAATTTGACAGCATTAGCTGAAATAGATACGATACCCCATATTAAACGTTACAGACCAATCAGTCTTCAGGTTTTTTGCTCTTTCCCTAAAGATTATGAGCAAAGCAGAATATGGCACAGCTATTCATAGCTAACTAGCTATTAGGAGGTTGAGAAGACTTTAATGTGTGAGAGGTTCTTGGTACTGTAACACTTTTGTTTTGCACACCTCTGAAGCCACATTTGACAGCTATGGAGTCAACTTATTACGGTCTGAGTCAATATAGTTCCCAAATGGAAGGCCAGAGTTTATACTAGTGATTGGCACAAGTCTGAGTTAAATAGCCTAATTCTACTTAAAAGGTTGCTTTTCACATAAAAAGTACATGTAGTGATATTGACTCTTCCTGCCTTTCACCTTCTTAAGCTATGTTCAAAGGCTTTTAGCTATAACTTCTCATTATTTGCTGTGTGTTTTGAAAAAAATTCAAGTATTTAAACTATGTGCTATTTAGAAGCACAATGCAAAGCCCTAGAGTGCCAGGATGTCATGTCCTGGGTGCCACATTATTTAAAGGAGGAGGTGCTGTCCACTGCACAGAACATTTTAGAGTCTGCACCTAATTCACTATTTCTGGCAGTCATAGTGTGTGGTTTTTGTTGTTGTTGTTTTTTGTACTAGTTCTTGCTTGTTACAGCATTTCCATTTCCCCAAAAGTGGTATAAGTTTTCCACCCAATGTTTGGAGTGTTCACTTACCTTCAGCTCCTAAACTTTTAAATAAAGTATGAGTTAGATTACATCTTGCTATTTTATTTCTTGGGAAAGGATTTTTTTTTTTTTTTTAAATCTTCGTTTACATATTGCTCAACAATTCCCTTGTAGTTACATAATTGGTGTTGTCTGTGTCCATAGTAGAGGATATTTGATGCTCATTTATTAAATATGCTTGCTGGCTGCTCCCTAATCTTTGTTCTGGACAGACAAATTACCTTTCTCACACTGAGCTTCGGCTCTGGGGAATTAAACCTCCAAGCCTCCTCCACTTTAATTAGCTTGAAAGTGGGGGGTTGCAGTTACTACTAGACCTCAGGCTTTTAGTAACTTAAAGGGTGAAAAGAACTTCCTGGGAAGCTCGAAATGTCATTTAAAAACCATAAAAATCTAATATATATTATTTCATTTTGGTAATTGCCAACAGATTGTATTTGAAGACTGTGGATGATCATTTGTACTTTATCCATGAAAGTTAGATTTCTCTGGAGCTAGGCACTTTTAATTATCACAATTCATTAACACATCAGTGTGGAAGACCATGTTTGACTTCATATATTAAAATGTTTATGTAACATTAACATAGCAGATGAGGAATTTTAAAAGGGGGAAGAGGAGGGGGAAAATCCCCAAATATCTATATTTAGCTCTTGTGCTATGCAGCATATTAACCAAAGCTGCCTTGGGAGGATATTGGCTGTATTTCTTACTTGCTTCACACAATATTTCTACCAATTATAAGATCATATTACTAGCTTCTTCAAAGGACAGGCATACCATTTCATTTCTTTCAATAGAGGCTCAGAAAAACACCTTTTTTTTTCACTGTACCGTTTCCTACCTGAACCTTTTTGAAAGTACACTTACAGTTACTGTCTCTTTGAGTTAAAAACTGCAGGCAATGTTTATTTTACTTCTTCAGAGTTTGAACATTAGTGGCATGAATGAGTAGGGTAGAAAGCCTTAATCAAGTCACAGTTGGAAAGTGATCTAATAAAAAAGAGATTAGTGAATAAAGAGAAGACACAAGCAGTTATGTTGGGAGTTTCATATCTCAAATTTAGCTTCTTAGCTAAGATGCCCCTTTTTTGTATTTCTTACAGGTCTGCTAAAAGGTCAGAGTAATGCAGAATGCGTGCCTTCATCTCAAACTTTGTTCATCACAGATGGATCTCATGTCTCCAGTAGACAAGTCACCTTTGTAGCTAGCATCAGTGCCAGCTTCATGCCATTGCACCTTCTTTATTCTTGATTGCCCTTCCTACATTTATTGGTGTATTAAAATGACTGAATATGAACATTAAGGACTCCATGAACCTGGGCTAATGGGAGACTGTAGAGAAAATGAAAAAAGATCCACCGGAGGACATCTTGGGGGCGGCGGCGGGGGGTGGGGGGGAATGTCTAAGGAAGCTAATTAAAAGCAGCATTGGAATCTACTTTCTACCCTCGTTAACAATTAGCAGGGCACTGGCCAGAGTTTGTACCCAGTGTTTTACCTTAACAACATTCTATTTGCTCTTTGTATATTTAAGTGTTGTAAGGAAATGTGTTTCAATCAAACTGAACATGAGATAAAGGAAAGATGTGGCTTTTGTGATATTCTATCACAAACACTTTTATTGTATCTCTGTAAAATACAATGTATGTATGCATGTAAGTGTTTTTGTCCTACTGTTGCTACTTCCCATGGCGCGAAAAAAAAAAAAGAGGAAAAAAAAGTCAGGCTCATAGAAGCTACTGTGTAGAAATTTTCACCTACTTCTAATTTGCTGAATGAAGAAAAATCTTTTATTTGTGATATTTTCAGAGACATTTGCTCTAGTATGGTGTATTTAAATAATAAAAACTTAAAACAAAAACATTTAATTGACTTTGGGTTTTAAAAGCTTTGCTTTGTTATACTACATTCTAAACTTTATGTAGCAGTTGCTTTAATTGTAAATGACTTTTAAATCTAGTTTTCTTCGTACAGTTTTATGCCAATAAGGAATTTGTCAAACTACTTAACCATGTCACTTTTGGCAGAGGTACAGAGCAATGCTCCAAAACTTTATTGTTCATTAATTCTGATAACAGCAAGCATATCATTACAGTTCAGCCATGTTGCAATGAATCTTGGTATGTACAAAAGTAACCACGGTCTGTCTTCATCCAGTCCTTCAGAAGGCAACACTATATATTTATAAAAATGTTACAGGAAAAACTCACAACAAAGTGGTATGTGTTCTCTGACACAAATCTTCAATTGGCTAGTCCTATAAGGAGGTATAGTAGTACCTCTCAATCTTGGCTATAGGAGAATAAATCGCACTGAACTGTGGTGGTCTTGAGGGAAGAAAATGCCTTTCCTGGCCTGTTTGGTCTTAAATGTGATTTGTTCTTGATTTTTTTTTTTCCCCAAGTTTGAAGGAGAAGTAGGATTTCACATAGTTTTTTCTTGAAATGCTTATTGGATAACTATAGGGCATTCAGAAAAAACATCCCATGCTCTTGCTAGATGTGAAAAAAAATGTATTATGAACCTATGGACATATGCTGAATGCCTTATACCGGGGAACAATGTTAAGTAGGCCTGGGAGATGCCTCTGCAGCATTGCAACATTGTTAAACATCAGCAAAAGTCACTACTTTTATCATAGGCTAATAAGCTTGAAGTATATAATATTTCTATTCACATTTTTAATCATGCTTTTTTGAAAGGTATTTATTCACCTTTCCTGGTTACAGAGCAGCCATGACACATTAAGTTTTTCTGGTGATGCTGATGTGAGATGTAACTTAAAATCCAGCGTTTTGTGTATCTAAACAACCAACAGCAAGCATCTCTTTGGATTAGAGAAGTTCCAAGGAGTAGGATGCGAAGTCCACTGAATTTCTGCTTTTAACACTTCCGTGCTTGGAAAAATAAGACATTTTCTTTGGGGGAGGAGAGACTGGTTTACCATATGCTGTCAGGAACAAAAGACAAATGTGTGACTACATTTAGTGTGTGGTATTAAAAATTCTCTTATGGATAGTTTTCAGGGCTTTATTTTTTTAGAACATAATTACGGATTTTCAAAATGCTTCTAAGCTTTTTTCATCCAGCATTAAATCTTTAGGTAGAGTCCTGCAAATTGTGCTTCTTCAATTTCTTTGCAAAGATGCTTTGAGACGTACAAATATAGAATTGAAGTATTAGTGAGACTGTAGACATCTTTTATATTCTATCAATATAAGCGCTCATGGTAGAGTATTTAAACCTAACACGTACAGCTTTTTAATTATCCAATAACCTAGAAGTGCTAAGAAGATGGTTAATAACTTTTAGTAAGTAATGTAGTATGGCATTTAGTGATGTAGAGGTTGAAGTTCATTAAAGGCTTTAAATAAACTATTATATGTCTGGTTTGTAAAGCACAGCTACCTATTTAATAGCAAGCTTTAAAAGCATTTCGTAAGTTTCAGACCTATAAGATTACAAATGTCACTCATGTTAGCATAATCCACATGCAAGTGGTGAAGCCTTTGCTTTGATGTGCTAAATTGGAGGAGGACTAATGGAGCTATGAATATACAATAGGACATATTTAAGTAGTATCCTTGCTTTAGGTAAAACACTTTCTTGAAACCAGAGGCATTTCAAACAATAAAATGGGCTTTAATGGGGATGCTAGGCGTGGATAGAAGGCTCCTGGAAACACTTAGATTTGTCCTTATGTGAGAAATAACTTTGTGCTATTTTTTTTCCTCTTAAGGAGGTTTACAAGGAAAAACATGTACTTGTTCACCTTTTATCACATGTGTTTACTACACTGGTTCTGTGAAATATATGCTGTTTGGTGTTTCTGAAAAGCCATACAAACAGTGTTATTTAGTAAGAGCTCCCACACTTTCAAAGATGAATGCTGTTTTAAAAAATGAAATATTACTAATCTGAAATCATACTGAACTGATAAAATGTTCTGTTTATATTGCATAAATGTCTCAATCATATAAATTGTCACTCTTATTAATGAATGCTCCCTAAAAGGGTTTAATGTTTTTACCTATCCAGCTGTCTAGTTATGAGATTTACTCATCCCAGCAGGCACTGGGACATTAAGCCTTTCCAAACCAAATTCTGTTTGCCACAAGATACTGTCTTTCCAGTCTTTCATGATTTATCTTTAAATATTTAAACAGGTTATGCAGTATCTTATGAAATATAAAATGAGGCTGTCACACCAGAATGAAGCCTCTGAAATTAAGTCACATATTAAGAATATTAACCACATTGAGTTTCTCCCATTTGCCTTATTAGTTAACACTGATAAAATTTGCATCAACTAATTTTAGGTTAGTACTAAAAAAAAATAAAAAAAAAATTGCAAATGCCAATATAGTATGAGTTCATATCCCTCACTATTATGATTTAAAAAAAGTTTCAAATTATATTAAACACTCTGCTGTCCAAGAGTTTATATATCAGAGTTTGACAAACAGCCATATGCCAGTATTCCAAACAGCTCTATTAAGAAAAGGGGGGCAGAAAAGAGAGAGAGAAAAGTCAATGGATGCCACAATCTTTAATTTTAAGTACTTACCTGCTTTAGTGCCGCATTATCTCTAAGTGGTTGTGTTCTTGCATTGACCTCGTTACCAGAAACTATAAAACATGAAGTACTAGATAGCCATTGCTACTGCTTGTTGCTTTGGTTCCAGATGTATGTCTATAGTCAGTCCAGCTAAGCCACAGAAAAGCTTATTGCAATTAAATAGCAATTTGTTTCCATGAAACTGCAAATAAAGTATTACTGAGCAGCCATTTTAGATTGGCAGTGCTTTGAATGCATGTTAAACAGTGAGCAGCTCTCATTTTATCTCTATAGAGTCTGAGCTCTGAATAACAGTGAAGTATAACATGCTCACCTGTGTCCCTTGTCAAGTTGAATCTGAGTCCTCACTGAAGTATTCTGATCTCATTGTGAACATGCTGAGAGCAATGACAAGTCAGGGCTGATCTTTGTAAGTTGAACTTGCAACTTACAGTACCTAAAGTTTATTCCAATGTTCTGTTCTTGTATAAGCAAGGATGTGTACATTTCCTACAGGGAATGTTTTCAACTTCAGATTAATTCTGTTGAGAATGGACTGCAAGTTTGGGGGGAGGGTCAAGCCAATAATGTACTACAGGTCCTGACTTGTTAGAGCTGTGTAAACAGGGCTATTGTATCTCCATAATTGCAACTAATAAAAGGCCACAACAAAATGCAGATTGATTGTGTTATACGTTTTTAATGAACCCAGAAATGTATCTGGAATGGTCATTATTTGCACACTTCTACAACAGGCAAGGCTGCTTTAAGTGACCTAAGATACCATCTTTCTTGTCCACACCCTTTCTTCCCTTGCTAGCATTAAACTGTAGTGTTCCCAGGAAACCACACAGTCAGATTATCAGAACCTATAAGCAAAGGTACTAAATTCTGGGCTCTATCTACCTACCAATAGGTTTAAAAACAAGATGCAAAGTTTTTGGTACAAATTAAAAACCTTTTTGTAAGACCATCAAAGATGAGTGGACTTTATAGCTATTAATTACATTTCATAACCATGTACTAGTGGCAATGATGTCACAACTGCTATGTGCATCAGATGAGAGCCATTTTATGCTAAGCCACTTTTTGTTTTGTTTTGTTTTGTTTTGTTTTTTGCTGTCTCAGAAATGTTCCTTGCGGGGTTGAAATTTAGGCCTTGATCCTACATTGTGATCCACATGGGCAGATTAGTGCACCCAGGCAGGCCACCACTGAAACTAATATGACTCTGTATGAGCACAGCAATCCACCTGCATGGACCACAAGGCAGTTCTGCAGTCTTAGCCTCTGCCCAGCAGTGAATTCTTGGAAGATGTTAAAAAAAAACTGGTTGAACTGAGTAATAAGTACTGAGTATTTTTTTTCATGTGTGTATCTTAGGTTAGTTTTAAACATTAGTTTTATCATTAACTCAGTTTAGATGTGCCTTTGAACTACTAGAGGCAATGTGGGTTAGTGGACACAGGGTCCAAGACTGGCATTCAGCACACGTACCTTCTAGTTTCATCACAGCCACTGACCTGCTGTGGGTATGTCTGCACTGCATCTCGGTGCAAGCTGCCAGCCCATGTTTGAGCGAGCACCCTAAAAATCTCAGCCCAGCTGTTGAGGTTCTGGTGACAGCTTTGGGCTCTGAAGCCCAGCCTGGCTCTAAGCTCTGGTTTCTACCCTGAGTTTCTGCCAGAGCTGCAATGGCCACACTACTATTTTCAGCATGCTAGCGTGAACCCAGCTAGTGCAGGTCTGTCTACCCAGGCTGGGAGGCTCAGTCTTAGCTGCAGTGTAGACATACCCTGTGTGATCTTGACCATTTTGTTACACCTTTCTGTGCCCTTGTTTCCACTTCTAACCTTTATGTGTGTCTGTACAGCATCCTGCACAACCAGGCCCTGAGTTCAGTTGGGGCCTCTAAGTGTTACTGTAATACAAATAATAATCTGAAGAAATTTAGTGATTAGAAAGTGCTGTACAGGCCATGTCCAATACCTATTCATTTTTTCTGTTACTAAGACTCCACTAAGGACCCCATCTTTGCAATAATTTAAAAGATGTGAGTTGTCCTGTCAAGGGGTTGACTCATGTGAGACAAGTTAAATCTCTGTGCAATGTTTCAAATGAGCTCAGCTACCATTTAAGCACCAGAATTAGTGGCGAGATTTTCTAAACTGCTCAGTACATTGGGTGCTGAGTTGTTTTGTCTGGAACTATGACATTTAAGTTCTTTTGACATCCACCCATTCAAAGACTGGTCTGTCTGGCCCTGACGCCATTTTCAAGTATTTATAACCTTATTTATCTGAGAACCAAATTGCTTACCACATGTCAGGCACTTGTCCTCATTGAGGAATGAGTTCAGGGTGAGTTTGAAAAGTCACAACAACCTTTTCTGAGTTACCTAAAAGTGCAAAAAAAGGATCTTACTCTTACTTTTTGTATGAGACACTTTTGCCCACCACCCCTTAACTCGAAAAATGGTTCAACTCGTTTTGTGGAAACATTCCTTCCCAATGTAACATGAGGCTTGATACTAAATGTGAGAAATTTTCAGCCCTGAAGGAACAGTTTTGAGACAGTTATCAAGGAGTGAAAATAGAGCGACAAATGGAATAGCTCTGTCAAACGTGGGGCCCCAAGCCTGCAAATCTGTCCACAAGTAATGTTCAGTAATGCCAGTGAATTAACTGGCCACTACTCACCTACGTAAAAAGTTACTCGTGTGTGTAGGAATGCAGGATAAGGCCCGATGTGTACAGAAGCTATAATGCCTTGCATCCTAGCAGTGTAATAATGAAGGCCCAATCCTATCTGTGCTGTGCCTGCCCTCTGCTGTGAAGGAAGAGGAGGATGGTCAGCAACTCACAGCGGGCACTCAGGACTGTGCAGGACTGGGTTCAAAGCATGCAGCCCAGATGCCTCAGGCGCAGAGGTAGCTAATGATTGTTCCTAATCTGGTTTAAATATCTTTTAAATTAGATTTTGAAATATATTTTTGCCTCTTTGGGGATCTTATAAGAAAGGTTTTTGCTAAAAACTTCCGCGGTTTACCTTTATATCTCATGATGATGATGATCAGCTACACTGAAATCATGCCAGTTGAGACTAAATTGAGACAGCAAGTCTAATACTCAGTCTTGAACGACAAGAGATTGCCCTGTGTTTTAAGGAAAACTTGATTGCTTAAGGAAAAATAAATGAACAAGACTGATATTAACTTTACACCCATCTTCAGTTTCTTTGAGAAACAGTGGATAAATGTCCATTAGATAAATGCATTAAAATAAAAAAACTCACCAGCCAGCAACTAATAGTAAATGGAGTGTTACTCTGTCTTAATGTGCTGTAAAACACTCCACCGTTATTGAAAACAAAGGGACACTGAGGTTAAAATTAAAAAAAAAATCTTTAAAAAATAAATAATAGACACACTGAAGTCGAACTATCCCAAAGGAAAGAACTGAGCCATCACGCATGTATAACAAACTGGCCACTGTAATACAAACTACTTAAAGACTTCAGGTTCTTACAATAAAGAATATCCTCCAAGTTACTCAACTTAATATATCAAAGCAGTTTTTGACCCTACAGCAATCATTCTAAAGGTGTAGCTGGTATATTTGTGCTTATGTCGTATTTTAAAATGATTATTCTCGCTTAATCAGTCAGTCTTTTAAGATGGCTTGAAAAAAAATATTACAAATGAGCTACTATTCTTATTTGTTGTTTTAAGAAGGATAGGCACTGAAGTAGTCAAATGAAACAGATTATACCTTTAATTACATCCAAGCAGGATGCTGAGCTGATTTTTCTATTTTCCATTTAATTGCTATAGTTCAAAAAGATATTGAAAAATGTTAGATGAATTAGCTAACCGTAGCCTTATGGTGTTGTGTTTACTGAAGATACCAGTACAACAGCAAAAATCTCCAGCAAACCAAAAATGAATTTAAAGGGAAAAATTCTGCTCTCTTTTAAAAACATGTTTCACTAAAACATCATTTTTGACCAGAATATTATTAGAAAGAGGAAGTTATAAGTGGGCTTTAGTCCCTGCATGAAGCCTTAGCAACTACTGTATTCATTGTTCGTACCGCACCCAGTATGTTAGGGCTCAGAGCCTGATTGGGACCTCTATGAGCTACTGTAATGGGGAGCAAAGTCATGTTAGTTCTCAAAGCTGATACTCTATGTGTATGTTTTTTAATGGACACTTTTGCAGCCCTACAGCCTCTTTTTAGGATGTGCTTGAACTCATATGCTCCTACATACAGAATAATGAAAGCAAACATAATTTATCACTTCTTAAACTAAATATACTGCCATTTCATTTGCATGTGCATGTAAATAGATCACTCACCATAGATATTTAGAATATGTGCTACGCCATTACAGCCAGCGATAAATCCTACACGCTTACTGTATGCGTGTTATTTGCTGCAACATTAAGCTCAGTAAGGATTTTATATGTACTGTGTACCAAAACTAAATATAGTGCAGAATTGATGCACAGCTGTAAACAAAAGCATAACTTCCCTCATCAACACAGTGACGTTGGCAGCTTGTGTGGCAATGCATTTGTAAACAGCTGACGATAAACCACAATTACATTTTTTGTAATGATGTTTTTAAAAAGCGTTCTTTAACGGCTATACAGTATGACGCACTACTATGGGAAAGAGGCAGAATGGGGTGTGTTGTGCATTGGTGTTTTGATCGGAAATTGCCCTTGTCCAGCAGTTTTCCAGCAGTGCCATGGATGCAGATGGCGACGACAAAGGCTCACACCATTTAAATGGTATTTTGTGGATTATCTTATTTCATTACTTTCAATAGGGCTAAGTCTGTGCTACCCATTCGTCGTGCAGCTACTGTGCAAAGTACAGCTCAAGCTGTGGCCTTAAATACTCAAAGCTTATGCAAGACCATGACACAAGTAGGTTTTAGCCATTGAGATGTTGGCAGGTCTGAAATGGGGATATGTTACAGCCTTGCCAACACTTCACAGGTAATGTGGGGAGATCCAGTGTGTAATTAAAATAGCAGGAGCATGAGTAGGATACAACTTTTATTGAAGTGCAGGGAAAAGACACATTGGGCCATATGTATTAATCCTGTAATAACTTGAAATATAATCAGTACATGGCTGCAGGGATGGGGTGGTAGGAAGGGAGGCATCAGGTTTAAGTTTACAGGCTTTCCCAGTTCATTAAAAAGTGAATCAATCAGGCAGACAAACTGGCTTGATTTCCAAAGGGCCAGGAATTTTAAATGGGGTTTTGGATATTCTAAACCTTGCAGATGGTCCTTTCTTCACCTAGAGGGTGGTGTAACTCAGCAGCCATCTATTTGTGTAGGTGATTATTTCACCCTGCTGGAGCTACTAAAATACAAAGCGAGAGAAAGTGATTCTGGTTGATTTTGAACACTAAAAAGGTTGGCAGAGGCAGTGCTGAGGGCCATATATAGGTAATACAAATACACATTTTTTTAAAAAGTTTTGTTTTATGTTTTCTAGAGTGGTGATTTTGCCAGGAGGCAGATGGGCAGAATGACTCTGCCTACAGGACCACTGACATGGTAATTAGCTCATTACTGTTAATTTTTGCTAGTCTGGCCAGATGAGCGACATATTTTCAAAATGGAAAAAAACTAAAAAATTGGAAATAATATATCTGGAGCTGGCAGTTCCTGAGTCCCTTTGATGAATATGGTGCTTGTCTACAGAACAAGGAACATCCTCAGTTAGTTTACTCACACCCGCAGGCATTCAGAGGTTTAGGACAGCATGCCCTAATATTTAAATAGGATTCATTACTTTTTAATTACTGCTCAGTACAGTCCATAAAGTGTACACTAAGACACAGTCAGAACCCATATTTATTCAAAATGTTGTGCTATGATTGCTCTACCGTAGATGGAGGGTTGTTTAATCAATGGGTTGAAGTGCCCATGAGAAATAATATTACAAAGTTGCAATCACACAGTCAACTAGGAGCACTGATATAAAATTATTTGCTCCTGTCTACATTGATATGACTATTATAACCATGCGTAAGGTCTGATGTTCATATTTAAAGTGGACGAAAGCTGGGCAATTTCAGCCTAAAACTTAGAAGCTGGTGATTTCAATGTGATCTGACAGTTCTTTAGCTGGGCATTATATCCCTTTCTGGATATTCTTCCCATACTGAGAGTCTATATACTCCTCAGCCCTCTTTAACTACTGACAAGGTACTGCACAGCATATTATTGTGTTCATTGGGGACCAGATTCTGCCACCATTATACATGTTGAGGAGTGGAAGTAGTACCTTATGCTGTGGGTTGTCCCACTGAGTTCAGTAGGTTTACTCTTGGGGTAAGGTACTATAAAACAGAGAATAAGGGCAGCAGAGTTGGGGCCTAGCTTTTCTGGTGTGCTTGCTCTTTAAAAAAGTGTTTAAATCTACCAAAATATTTATAGCAACTTCAGCCATAAAGACGAAAATATAGTATTATTTATTAGCACTTCTTTTCCATTTTCTTCAAGGCAAAACTTTGGCTAGAAAATGTGTTAATCCCACTCACCCATATTACTTTAGACTAGCAAAAGCCATTTTGGAATCTACTTATCCAGCTCCATGAACTCCTTTGGTAGAAGATCTGCTTTATATACTCATCTATACACAAAAAGTACATTAAACTGCTATTAGAGAGCCTGTTTAAACTCTAATAAACAAACAAAATCCCCACAGAAATTAAGGCTGAAATTTAATCTGGTTGACGCCAATTCTTTTTCCTGTGTTCTGAAGGGTTTTCCAGCCAATATCCTATCGGCTGCAATTCGTGGCCACAAGCTAGTAGACAGGATGTTTTGCTTTTAACTTTGAATTTCTTGGCTTGTGTTGATTTCAACTAGAGCCTTAAACTTACTGTTGTTCTGTTTGTAAACTTCCTATTCTTTTTTTTAAATGTCCTTTACCCCACCCCTCTAGGTCCTGGCTACTCTGGGGAAATTTTCTAACTGGTTTTAAAACTGGTTCAGCTAACACTTTAAAAACAGTGAGCACTGTAGCATTGGCCTCATTTGGGGCAGTTTAAAGTGGCCTGTTCTGTTTGTGCTGAATCAGTTCCAGTACAGTAAAAATGGGGCTGTCTGCCGTAAGCCACAGAAAACCAGCTATACACATGGCTCTGGCTGCTTTAAAGACCAATATAACTGAACCTGCTTTAAAACCAGTTTGAAAAATGTCCCTAGTGCAGACCCTTTGTGACTAGAGTCATCTTTATCCTCATAAATACATCCACGCTGTTCATATATAGATATCCACATACTTAACATGACTTTAGCTAACAGCCAGGAGACTGCCAGGGGGCCATAGTCTCTTATGTTTCCATGAGCTAGAGCTTTCACTAGCCACCAGGGAGGAAATGAACCCCCAGCTCTGTGGCGGACTCTGTCCTTCCCTTCCCCTGCTCTTGTGGAAGTCTGTTTTTGGGTACTTTGGAGGGCCAGAGCTCTATGACAATTAAGGCTAGTAGTAGGAAAGCTGGCGCTGGGCGCAGCTGCAATCCACAGCTTGCTCCCCTGCAGAT
>NC_066623.1:85819304-85944304 GCF_025201925.1 Gopherus flavomarginatus | reverse complement strand
TAAATATTGATTTACAGAGAGTCCTTCATGGATTATTAGGATCAAATTATGAGTTTTATAATCTCCCTCTGGACTGGCTCAATAGACTAGAAACAGTGCATTGTGCTGCTGTGCAGTGATCCAAGTTTGGGTGCCAAGCCCATTCCTCACACCCTGAGGGGCGCCATCCTGTCCCATGCAGAGGAAGTATTGAAGGCTCTGAAGGCAGCTGTGTCGATTCCTCTTTGGCCAAACCTAAGATAGGGATTCTGGACCTCATCTTGAGGGACGTTGATCACGAGTAGTTCCACAGGATATGGGTCCTTTGAAAGAGACTAAAATAGGGGAAAGAAGTGGGTTGCCTCAGTCAGAAAACAGAGACAAACCCCCTCCTCAGAGGTCCCTCACTCAGTATGTATTTATAGCATCTACTTTATAAAAACTTTCTACAGGTACTATTTTAACTTACTCAGATACATTGTTACAGTCTGCTAATTATGTTAATTCTCTAGCATGTCTCTAAAGGAGTATTTTCTCTTTTGCATGCTATCTAGCTAGGGTCTTATTCCTTGCTCATCACCTCCATAGCTGAACACCTTGTTCAGTGCATGATATTGCATACCATATATGCTTTGACAAAGCAACCCACTGAGTTCAGTTAATTCACTATGGAAGTCGGATCAGCTCAAACTAGTTCAGAAAGTAGAGCAGTTCAAATGCACTGCAATAGCCATTCATCTTTGTCAGTTATTTTATTGTTGTCACAACTGTAAGCCTATCTAAACATGGGTTTTTAGTGAGTTAATTGATAAAAGATTCTGTAAACGACGTCAGTTATCGTAAGGTCTTTGGAGCAAGTCATTAATGAACATGCGGTGGTACATATTTTTAGTCACATACTTCAGTCTCTGTTCTTGGGTTAAAAAAAACATAGCATGTCTTAAAAACATTCACTTTGCATTTCAAGCTAGGAAATCTTTGCTATGTTCCATCTGACTTATAGCTCATGAAAAGCTACTGTGGTGAAAAACCAATTGTTGGGTACATATCACATAGAAGGCTTAGTCTCTGTGCAATATTCTGCCATCCTTCTGCTGGTAGACTGTCTAGTGAAGTTAATGGTAGTTTTGCAAACAAATATGATGGCAGGATTCAGGCCTCTTGTCTCAATAGATAGAGCTGCTATTTGTAGCAACACAAGTGGCATCCATGGGAGTGGTACACGGCTATCTCAGAAGAGAATTTGGGCCTGTACAGAGAGAATACTCTCTCTATACTTGGGCCTGTCTTTGAGACACTAAGAAGATGCTATGAATCAGTCTGAGAGAGGAACAAGGACTACCATGCTACGCAAATTACTCATGGCCTTGACATTTGGGAACTTTATAAAAACGTTAGGCAGTATTTGACATGATGCAAATGGATATTTCCATAAAGTATATTTGACTGTATTCATGGGCTGTATTCTTTCCCTGATTTGGATACCTCCATTTCCAGCAGCTGTTAAATTCTGACAAGAGGTTTTTATTTTTGCCATCTATTATTCCAAACAAGATGCAATGGATCAGTTCTGTTACATTTCATCCTGCGAAGAGAGAGAAGGAAATTGCCTGAAAATCATCTACACTTCAACATTCAGCTGATATTTGTGGAGATAAAAACTTGCTGTTTTTAATAGAGTGGTCTGGATTACTTCGTGCAACAGTAAACTTTGAAAGTTTGAAAGTCTTATTGTGACATTGTTTTCAAAGTCAAACAAGGATTTTTGGCAAGAACGCCCCTCCTCAAATGGCTCTTCTCTAATAACCTTATCCCCCCCATGTTATTTTTGACATTGCAGCATATGATTAATCTATTATAGCTTATCTCACAAATCTGCTACAAAACAACAGCGGATGTGATTTGGTCAGGATGTGCCACACTGGAGATTGCATCTCACAGTGAAATGTTTAGCGACTACTGCCTAGTGTAAAATTAAAATTGGGGTGCGCCCATGATATGTGAGGAAAATTCTTTGCAAGCCCTTTATGCAAGGCCTGGTGAACCGGGCACAGGGCTGAGGGGTCAGGGAAATTAAGTGCTATTGATTATTTTGTCACTATCATACTCTGTGAAACTGAGCAAATCACTCAGGTCTTTTTCCAAAGAGGCTTCTGATGTTATGTGGCTCAGTTTTGGGTGTCCCGCTGGAGACACCCTTGGCCTGATTTTCAAAGGTGCTAAACACCCATAACTCCAGTTGAAAAACCAGGCCAAAGATGCTTCAAGTTGGGCGTCCAGAAACTGAGCCACTCGAAATCAGTGGCCTCTATCGAAGCTGGAGCTGTTACTCTGCGTATCTCATTTAATTCAGCTATAAAGTGGGAATAAGGAAGTTTACCCACTTTTATGGCCAGTAGTGCAAGGTCAAGGATGTACGATGTTACAGAAGTGCGAAGTGTTATTATTTGTGGGAAATGCTCAATGTATGGTAAAAAAATTAAACTGGTGGAATACAGAAACAGCTGATTGTATTGCTGCTTCTTAATGTTCACCTTGGCTTCAGAGGGAAAGGGATGTCTGAGTGAGTGTTTCTGAAAAATTTATTGCACCTGAAATGTTCGGTATCAAGAACTGTGTGTTTATAGATTCCAATTTATAAAAGGGCAAGTATATTTTCTGGCATTGGTTTTCTGTTGTACAAAGTCACCAATCTCAGCTACCAAAGCTCACAAAGCAAGATGAGGGCGAAAAAACAGGCAGCATTTTCTGGGGAAGCTGATAGTGTTGTTGTGGCTAAATAAGGCCATTTGCCTTTTCTGTCCTTTCAGGAATCACCGAGCAATAGAGACCCGATAACAAGGTTTTCTCTCTCACAACTGACCTTAACCAAATACTAAAGAGAGCTCACCAGCTCAAAGCAGAGACTCAGAAAATGCTCGGCAGGTTTAAGCATGATTATAAAGACTTGCTAGCACCCTTTTTTCAGTGCTAAACTCCATTCCTCTCCTTGTATAGCTGCTATATGCCACTGTTTACTAGCTTCCACTGGGTGCTTGTGGTGTAATCTTTGCTGTGCTGTCTGACCTCCAGGGGCTTCACCTGCTAGGCCAGACTGACTGTTCAGAGCTCACATTGAACCAATGCCCCCATCATAGTAATGTGGCTTGCGGCTCTCCCTGCCAATGTTCCTCAAGTCTGAGCAGTAGGGACCATCTCTGTGGATAGTTGAAGCTTAAGATTCCTTCAGTCCTTAGCCTCTTCACTAGAGCTTCCAACAAGGATCTCAGTAATGGTGGTGGTTGTGGGGTAGACTCTTGGAACTGGACTGAGATCACCAATTCATTTCACATAAGCCACTAAGCAGTTGTCAGATGCTAATAGTTTTCCTGGGCCTGATTCAGACAGTTAAGGCATCAAGTCTCCTATATGTAGCTTTTATTACAGGTCATCAAAACACAGTTTCCATTTTCAGAACACCTGGATTCTAGCATGAATACTAGGTTTAGGTTTTGGGGTGGGTTTTTTTTGAAGGGCGGAGACTACTTTTTGTTTTACCTAATAAGGCCTTTGACTCAAACTAGCCAGGACAGTACTGAAAAACTAAACTTGTGTTCGTCACTTAGGAAGGTACAGCAGCACAAGAAAGGTGAGCAAAGCCAGAGAAATGTGGACTCTGCTATTGACCACAAAGTCTGATGAACTTAAACCTAAACAACTCCTTCCCATGCTCCAGGCATGGTCTCCCAGGGCTCAGTATTGGTTTTGGTAGGGTGACCAGATGTCCTGTTTTTATAGGGACAGTCCCAGTTTTGGGGACTTTTTTTTGTAATAGGTACCTATTACCCCCCACCCCCATCCTGTTTTTCACAGTTGCTATCTGGTCACCCTAGGTTTTGGTCCTCCCTGTACAGTCACCAGGCTTTATCCTCTCTTAGAATAGCACTGGAGGAAAGTCTTCACTACCCATATCCTGCAAATGGGCTCCTCTGGGATTTTTCTTTCAGTTTGTGGTGAAAACAGTATCCCTGTGTCTTGACCTAAACATCAAACCAAACTCACCATTTCGGTGTTTTGCACAAATGGTTAGGGTAAGATCCCATTTCTCCCCAAACCAGTCTCTAAACCCTCGCACATATATTCTCTGGTTCTCTGACTGTAGTTCCTTCTGTCACCAGGCTAAACCGGTACATTAATGTTGATGCTTAAAGAATGAGTTATGACATGATGGTTTAGAACTGAGGAGATCTGGGGTTTGTTTACCTCACTCACCATGTCTCTCTAGTATCCTGGGACCGACATGGTGACAACTGTACTGCATGCAGTAGGTCAGTCATAGAGCCAGGCATTGCCCTGAGAGGGTGATAACTAGTCCAAATGTTTAAACTCACATTTTACCTTTTGTTTCATTTTTGTTGTCATAAATGTCACTCCTTTGAATATATGCTAAGATGATGATGTAATGTCTACAATTTACAGTGGAATATGTTATTTTCTAGATGCACTGCTTGAAATCAGGTGTGTGTGTCTGTGTGTGTGGGGTTTCTTCCAGACTCCATGTTTTTTTTCACAAGAGAATTAGTGCTCATGGAGAGAGGGGAGGTGGAGGAACCTATAATTTATTAGTGTGGAACACTCACTGGCTGTCTATTTTTAAAGGTGACAATTACAGCATGTTAAGCTGTCTGCACTTAGGACATAATAAATGATGTTGCAGTAATAACAACAGGGTTCAGCCATAACAAACCTGCCAAAAGTTCCATAAATAAGGCCTCACCCATTTAATCACTAATTATTATTTAAATGCTGATTCTTCAGATTACTGAAATGAGCTGCCTTAAAAATATGAGCTATGTTAACCTAGGGCAATGTTAAAACATGTCCAAGTGTAACATACTAGTTTATTGTGAAGCAATCCGTTTGTTTTTATAACAAAATTAGAACAGGAAAAATAAACCCTATATAGGGAAATAAGCCATGTGAAACAAAAGTCTTTTTGAAACTCTTGCCTGAAATCATAGCCTGCATACTGAATTAGGTGAGCAAAGCAGCAGGTCATCATTAATGAGTAGGACCATAGTTGTGATTATGCCCTTATAACATGATCGACTTGCAAGATGTCTGGGCTGAAAGAAATTATAGAACCCATGGAGAAAAGACACCAAAGGTAAAGTGCCTAAAGACTCAGTATAAGGGAGGCTTCCATTTTTTTGGTACGCAACTGATTAAACCACAGAGTTACTTAAGACTAGCCTCATCTAACTTTACGAGAAATTAAAATCTTTCCAGGTTAATTATTTTGTATTTTTGAGGGTTTTATATATATCTAGTCAAGTGACTGGACAAAGCAGTGTTAAAAATTCAACCACACTAATTACTAGCTGAGCAGTATAAAAACCTCTGAATAAATGTCAGTCTAGGAGATAAGCTCTTATCTTAATCTAATGACTCCACAGACTTAATTTGTCAGGCCAGCCTAGTTGATGAAAAACAGGTTTCTATTCTCCAGTGTTAGTAGCAACATCTTTCCAAATCTTTGAAGTTGGATAGTAATACCATCAGTGTCATCCTGCAAAAATCTTGTGACCAAGCCAATTTAATTCCTATTGTCCTGTTACACTAATTAAACCTGTTTTACCCCCATTGGTCTGAGATAGCTGAACACAAAGCCAATCTATTTTTACATTTGTTACATTCTGGGCTAATCACGCTTACCCATTTTTTTTCCTCAACAATGTGTTAATATTTGTGGATCTCCTCTGGTATTAGAAAGCCAGGATGTTTAAAGAAGGCCTATCAAGAAAGTACCGTGATAGACCAAGATAATGTCTGTGGTTTAGAGCAAAAAACTCACCTGTGGGAGTGGAATTATTCTGAGCTCAGGCAATGCATTTGAGTTTAAATGATGATTTTTGTCCTATAGAACGTCTTTCATAAAGGAGTATTTGACATACGTAGAGCTAAACACAACATGGGTATGGGCTATTCAGACAGAGTGGATTAACAAACACAAGGAATTTGGCTACAATTCATAATTCCAGTTCATTACCCTCCCACTCTTCAGCCAACTACTCTCACATGGACCTAGCAATTATTTTGTTGCAGAGTACGCCATTACAAAGGATGGCAAGTATCAGAGGGGTAGCCATGTTAGTCTGGATCTGTAAAAGCAGCAAAGAGTCTTGTGGCACCTTATGGACTAACAGATGTATTGGTGCATGAGCTTTCATGGGTATTCACCTATAAAGGGTTAACAAACAGCGTCCTGCAAACACCTGACCAGAGGACCAATCAGGAGACAAGATACTTTCAAATCTCGTGGAGGGAAGCCTTTGTTTGTGGGTTTTGGGTTTGGCTTTGTTCTCTCTGTGTCCTGGACGGGACTAGAGGTGCAACCAGGTTTCTGCCAATCTCCCTGCTACAGTCTCATATCTATTCAAAATTGTGAGTAAGAAAAGGCGGTCATAGTCTTTTAATTTGTTTGTTTCATTTGCATATGTGTACTTGCTGGAAGTAGCTTAAATTGTGTTTCTGCTGGAGAAAGTTTCTTTCTATTGTTTATAAGTTAAAAGACCCTGTAACTGTTTACCATCTAAAGTGCAGAGATAAACCTTTTACTTTTTTCTTTCTTTTTTATTAAAAGTTTTGCTTTTTAAGACCTGTTTGATTTTTTTTCTCCTAGTTAAGCTTCAAGGGAATTGTGTCTGTACTCACCAGGAAATTGGTGGGGAGAAGGGAAGGATACATTTTCTCTTTGTGTTATATTCACGCAGCTTGTATTGCCTCTGGGTGAGGGGGAAGGTAATACTCCTCTCGGTGTGGTGATTCAAGAAGTTGAATCAGGCGATCTCCTAGTGTTCCTAGGGCGGGAAGGAGCTGGGAGGAAGAAGAGAGGGGGAAGGGAATGGTTTATTCCCCTTTGTTGTGAGACTCAGGGAATCTGGGTCTTGGGGTCCCCAGGGAAGGTTTTGGGGGGACCAGAGGGTATCAGGCCCTGGAAAATTCCTGATTGGTGGCAGCATATCAGACCTAAGCTGGTAATTAAGCTTAGGGAAACTCATGCTAGTACCCATATTTTGGACACTAAGGTCCAGAATTGGGAATTATACTATGACACAGGGTAAAGACATCAGCAATGGAATCCCCTAAGTAACAAGAGGAAATGACCATTTTTAACATATTGGGCCTGGTGCACTGGTTGTATGGCAGCATAATGCCATTGACTTCAGCGGAATTACACTGGCATAAAACCAGTGTAATGGAGTGGCGAATCAGCCACATATTTTTTTAAAGGGTGTAACTTCAGAATTATTAAGCCATAGCAGTCTCATGTCAGAGCATCCAAAGCCAGCCACTGGTTGGTTAGAAAGCTCTCGTGGTGCATAGAAAGCTTGCCTTTGCGCTGTGCATGTGCAGAGCTGAGTGTTTTCTGATTCATAGTTCAGACACATTTCACTTCCCAAATAAGGTCACTTTTCTGGGTGTTCTAGTAGTCAGTCAGTCTGTTTGATCAACCATATTACCCTCCATTATCAGATTTTTTTTTTTACAGTGATGCTGACACCCGCGTGTCTGCCACCTGCAGTGAAAAACCTGCCTCATCTCATACACAAATCATCCTCATAGAACAATAGTTTATTGGGGTTATGCTGTACTACAAAACCCTAGGGTGTCAGTAGCATGTCTGGCCTACCACGTCTCAGAGGCAAGCACTGTAGATGTTTCAGCTGCTAGGGTTTGTAGGTGCCCACCTTGGTGCATCCCAGTAACCACTCAGGCACATGATGGAAAGGGAAAGGTTATAAATACCCTAGGTACAAAGCCTTATATAATTATGGTTCAAAGTGAGCAATAGTGGCTCTGGACTGGATTCCTGGAGCCAGGAAAAGTCGGGGCGCTTCAGGCTGAGTGCCTGGGGTTCTTTCTCCAGTCCAGTCTCTGCTCAAGCAAATAAGCATTTGTGAGTTTCCAAGGCAGGCTCTATTGATGACTCTCATTGGGGCCTCTTCCCTTTTCACTGGTTTCCTGCCCATAAGTTCCACACAGACCTGCACCCAGCTGTAAAAATCCAGCAGTCACAGCTGGTTCCACATGTGGCTTTGTCCACAGATCTGGGGGCCTCTCTCCAGCCCCCTACTACTGTAGAGCTTCCACTCCCAAAAAGAGCCAAGCCAGGCACAGTTTGGTTCAGGACCTTTCCCTACTTGGCCACAGGAAAGGGAATTGCAACAGGGTAGGGGCTGATGGGAAACATTGTCCCTGTTTAGCCAAGAGGACAGGGATGTATAATTGGGATGTGGCTGAGGGAAGTTGAAGTCCCCTGCTTTGCAGAGCCATCACATCTGCCTCATCTCATACACAAATAATTCTCAAAAAATGATAGCATTAACAGGACTGCTGGGGAACCAGATGGCCAGTTGGTCCATGTTTTAATCTCTGATTGATAGCTCTGTATTTTCTCTAGATTGGGGCTCACCAAGCTGGGCTGGAAGATATCAAATGATTTTGATATCTTGTTTGGAAGTTAGTTACATCCCCTAGCTGCTCTTTAAACTCAATAAGAAAGTTGCTCTGGTAGAGGCAAGATTACCATAAAGGGAGCTGGAGGCAGGTATGACAGTCTTGCATTTGTGAAAATTTTTAGAAAGGAAGAGCTTTGTAGCTGAACATCTGGTGTTTGTAAGGCAACAAATACTGCTCTGAAGGATAATATAGAAGACTCTGAGATAGATAATCAGGTTCTTCTCATCTCAGAATCCAGTACATTATTTATTTAATGTTTGTAATATGCCCATTCCCCATCTTTGTCAACATGGGGTGAGACACTGTGCTGTCTCTCTAGGAGCTGGAACACAAACCTCACAGCCCACGAGGAAGGAGCTATGGTGGCTTTAGAACACCTGTATGCCCTTTTGATCCTGGATTAATGCCTGGGCCCCCATGGAATTTGACAGCCTTAGGGTCTGACGTTACAGTAGTCTGTCCCTGGCTGCCTACAGACTGCAATGCAGTGCTACCTGGAATCTCTGCTGTGCTGAGGCCTTGCTTTTCCATCCTTAGCCCAGAGTGTGCAAGTGGTCTTCTCAAGGCAGCCCTATGTCTGTCTTTCACAGGGCTTGCGCCAGATAATCCTCTCTCAGCCAGCTTTGGGGTTTTTAGCAGGGCATACAGGAGGGCAGAGTTGGGGTGGAGAGGGGTAAGGATCTCACCCTGTGGAACTACTGCTATACATTTTCCAAGTTTGAATTTCAAAGTCCTTCGGATGAACCATACAAGGGATTTTTTTAACAGTTTGGATGAGTTCACACTCCCAGAAGTAAATATTACATCTATCTGTAGGCCACGGAGAGGTGCAGAAGACTATCATGGGACACTACCTGGGATTTCAAAGGCGACCTGGAAAGACAGGGCGTGCAAGTCATGTAGGACCTGATTTGTAAAGATATTTACATACCTAAGATGCAGATAGGCAACAAGTGAAATTTTCAAAAGTTCCCAGCCATTTAACTACCACTGGTAAGCATTAAGGCACTTTTGAAAATCCTATTAGGCACCTATCTCCATCTTTAGGTGCCCAAAGACCTTTTTAAATCTGTCCCTTAACCTGCAAGCCAGAGGACTCTTCTGACCAAAGGCTAAAATATGTACATTGATTTCATTATAGAAATGACTGTTCATGCTTGTTAAAATTAGGGCTATGGGCTGGGCTGGCATGTTTCCATGAGAACGCACAGCTCCTGATTCTTCCCACTATAGGTCACTTTTAAATCCACCATGTAGCTGAAAGAGAAAATGAACATATTAAAGTGAAATTTTCGAAGTAACATTAGAATCCCTTCTCACTGCTGAAATCCCATCTATTGATCCAATGAAATGAATTATCCCATGCTGAACAGCCACCTCAGAAATGCTTAGTACTGAAATTCTTTAGGTGCACCTGTGACCTTCTTTAAAAAGTAATAACAATGCAAGCTGATCAGGGTAAAAAATAAAGACACAAGGGGTAAAATCCTGTCCCTACTGAAGTCAATGGCAAAACTCCTATTGACATCAACCGGGCCAGTATTACCCCCAAGGTGGCTGCAAACAGAATACAGGAAAGAGTTGACAGTTTCTTATGCCGTGTGTGGGAGGGGAGGGGGCAGGGGCACATGCTTTGTGTGTTAACATACAAGGCTTGCTTTGTCTTTAAGTGCTGTTTAACAGTAAAAGTTAATGGCTTTGATGTTGCATCTCTAAAAGGAAGTGTTTTGCCAAATGTTTGAGTTTGACAGTCTTAATTCAACGTGTCATATAGGAGGAAAGCATGTTAGCATATATTTGTGATTTACTGCTGCTATCTTAGCACTAGAGACATGTGGAGTGTGAACTATCGCAGGTTTGGGATCTATCAGGGCTTCTTAGGTAAAAAACACAACTGCTCTTCTACCTCTCTATGTAAAAATCACTTGGTGGGTCACCCAGCATGTGCTGCTTTCAATCTGGTGTTGTTGGTCCTGTTTCTGATTTGTCAAGCAGGGATGAGACTTGAAAGGGGTTCAAGACAGGATAGCAGAAACCTGTGTGATTGTATTGATCAGACTGGGCTGCACTGGCAGCAGTATTGGAGCACTGCTAAATTACTCCTGACCACAGCACTGAGGCATGTTCAATGTTCTGAAACCCAAGGGGACAGGAGGTTAGACAAGGCGGGGTGTCCAAGTGGGGCACTTCAACCAACTGCAATAACTACAAAAGGGGGGGAAAAGCCCAACACCCTGGTAGTCGGTAAATAAGAGATAACAGAATGACTGTAACTTGAAGGGGAGCATCACATACCTACAAGTCTCTTATAAAACCAATACAAACAGAGGAACAAAATGTATGATCTGGATAATTCTGCCATCTGGTTATCATTGGCTGCAAGGCTGTTAACTACATAGTGCCAGTGTGGCTAGAAAGCAATTTGGATTAATCTCTCTGGTTCAAAAACATGATATCTGGTGATTGGAGGATAGTATCCAAATATGTCTTCTAATACATGCACTTCTAATCATTCAGGCCTGGTCTACACTACGAGTTTATACCGAATTTAGCAGTGTTAAACCGATTTTACGCTGCACCCGTCCACACAACGAAGCCCTTTATATTGATATAAAGGGCTCTTAAAACCAATTTCTGTACTCCTCCCCGATGAGGGGAGTAGCGCTGAAATAGGTATTGCCATGTTGGATTAGGGTTAGTGTGGCTGCAATTCGACGGTATTGGCCTCCAGGAGCTATCTCACAGTGCACCATTGTGACTACTCTGGAAAGCCATCTGAACTCGGATGTACTGGCCAGGTAGACAGGAAAAGCTCCGCAAACTTTTGAATTTCATTTCCTGTTTGGCCAGCGTGGAGAGCTCACCAGCACAGGTGACCACGCAGAGCTCATCAGCACAGGTAACAATGCAGTCTCCTGAGAATCGAAAAAGAGCTCCAGCATGGACTGCACGGGAGGTACTGGATCTGATCGCTATATGGGAAGAGGATTCTGTGCTAACAGAACTCCGTTCCAAAAGACGAAATGAAAAAACATTTGAAAAAATTTTCAAGGCCAGGATGCAGAGAGGCCACTACCAGGGACTCAGTACAGTGCCGTGTGAAAGTTAAGGAGCTCAGACAAGCGTACCAGAAAACCAAAGAAGCAAACGGAAAGTCCGGGGCAGGGCCAAAAACATGCTGCTTCTACGCTGAGCTGCATGCAATTTTAGGGGGCTGCGCCACGACTATCCCACCCCTGTCCATGGATTCCAAGGTGGGGGTGGTAATCGCAGCCGTGGCTGAGGGTTCTGCGGATGGGGAAGATGAAGGGGAAGAGGAGGACGAGCTTGTAGAGAGCACACAGCACTCCATTCTCCCCAACAGCCAGGAGCTTTTTCTCACCCTAACGGAATTACCCTCCCAGCCCTCCCAAGCAACTATCTCAGACAATGAAGCCATGGAAGGGACCTTTGGTGAGTGTACCTTGTAAATATAAGACATAGTTTAAAAGCAAGTGTTTTTTAATGATTAATTTGCCCTGAGGACTTGGGATGCCTTCGCGGCCAGTACAGTTACTGGAAAAGTCTGTTAACATGTCTGGGGATGGAGCGGAAATCCTCCAGGGACGTCCATGAAGCTCTCCTGGAAGCACTCCAAAAGCTTTTGCAGAAGATTTCTGGGCAGCGCTGTTTATTCCGCCCTCCATGGTAGGACACTTGATCATACCATGCATGTAGCATGTAATCTGGTATCATTGCATGACAAAGCCTAGCTGCGTATGGTCCCGGTGATTGCTGGCATTCAAGCAACATCTGTTCTTTATCTCGCTGTGTTATCCTCAGGAGAGTGATATCATTCATGGTAACCTGGTTGAAATTCAGGAATTTAAGTAAGGGGACAGAGATGGCCATTCCTACTGAGCTGTTTGCCTGTGGCTTAAAAGAAATCCTTCCCTGTAGGTAGCCAAGCAGGGGGAACGGGGAGGGGGTGCGATTGGTGCTGACCATTTCCGTGTTTGGCTAGCAGGGATCTTTCCTGCTACCAGCCACGCGGTTGGGGGGGGGAGAGGAGGGGTGTTTAGCAGTGATCTTCCATGATACCAGCCACGGGGTGATTTCTGCTGCTGCATGTTAACAGGAAAGAAGCAGCACTCAAAAGGCTTTGCTTACTATTTGAGAAAGGAGGGCGCTGGATAGATGAAGGCTGCAGAAGACGAAAGACAATGGCTTACCTTGGCTGCATGCAAGCCGAATTCTGCTGCCCGGACCTGCGTCTGTGATCTGTAACACCAAAGCCGCAGGCAGTCAATATTAAGATGTAAAATGCAACCTTGTAGTGAAAACACATGTGCTATGTAAAGTGAATAGTGTTGTTCACCGTGAAAGAGTATGACCATTGTTCTCTAAAATGTATATTTTTAAATACTTTGCTCCCTTTTTTCCCTCTCTCATGCAGCTGCAAATTTTTCAAGCCTCTCTACTGCATCCCGAAGGCTATCTCAGATAAGGCGGCGGAAAAAATAAGACGCGAGAAGAAATGTTTTCAGAAATCATGGGAGTGACCCGCAATGAAAGAGCTCATCTGAATGAGTGGAAGGACGTGGTAGCAAAGTACAGGAAAGATGCCAGTGACCGTGAGGACAAAAGGGACCAACGTGAGGACAGGAGGGATGAACGTGAGGACAGGAGAGACGCTCGAGATGAGAGGTGGTGGCAGGAAGATCAGCGGTGGCGGGATGCAACTCTGGGGCTGCTGCGTGATCAAACTGACATGCTCCAGCGTATGGTGGAGCTTCAGGAATGGCAGCAGGATCACAGAGTGCCGCTGCAGCCCCTGTATAACCACCCTCCCCGCTCATCATGTTCCTAAGCCTCCTCACCCGCCAGACGAGTAAGAACTCATGGGGGTAGGCTCCGTGCACCCGCCCACTCCACCCCAGTGGACAGCCCACCAAAAGGCTCTCATTATTATGAAATTCTTTTAGTGGCCTTTTCCTTCCCTACTATTCTCCTCCCAAACCCCACCTGGGCTACATTGTCAGTTCTCTCCCTCTTTTTATAATTAAGTAATAAAGAATACATGATTTTTAAATGAGAGTGACTTTATTTCCTTAGAAAGCAAGCTGTGATTGAATGGGGGTGGGGTGGGAGGGTGGCTTACAGGGAATGAGTCAATTGGGGGGGGGCGTTCATCAAGGAGAAACAAACACAGCAGTCACACCGTACCCTGGCCCGTGATGAAACTGGTTTCCAAAGCTTCTCTGATGCGCGCCACTTCCTGGTGTGCTCTTCTAATTGCCCTGGTGTCTGGCTGTGTGTAATTTGCCTCAGCCTCCCACCCCGCCATAGAGGTCTCCCCCTTACTCTCACAGAGATTGTGGAGCACACAGCAAGCAGCAAAAACAATCGGGGACATTGGTTTGGTTGAGGTCTGAGTGAGTCAGTAATGTGCGCCAGCGTGCCTTTAAATGGCCAAATGCACATTCTACCACCATTCTGCACTTGCTCAGCCTGTAGTTGAACAGCTCCTGACTACTGTCCAGGCTGCCTGTGTATGGCTTCATGAGCCATGGCATCAAGGGGTAGGCTGGGTCCCCCAGGATAACTACAGGCATTTCAACATCCCCAACTGTTATTTTCTGGTCTGGGAAGTAATTCCCTTGCTGCAGCCATTTAAACAGAGTAGTGTTCCTGAAGATGCGAGAGTCAAGAACCCTTCCCGGCCATCCCACGTGGATGTTGGTGAAACGTCCCTTGTGATCCACCAGTGCTTGCAGGACCATAGAAAAGTACCTCTTGCGGTTTATGTAGTGGGTGCCCTGGTGCTCTGGTGCCAAGATAGGGATAAGGGGTCCATCTATCGCCCCACCACAGTTAGGGAATCCCATTGCAACAAAGCCATCCGCTATGACCTGCACATTTCCCAGAGTCACAGCCTTTTGTAGCAGCAGCTTAGCGATTGCTTTGGCTACTTGCATCACAGCAGCCCCCACAGTAGATTTGCCCACTCCAAATTGATTCCCGACTGACCAGTAGCTGTCTGGCGTTGCAAGTTTCCAGAGGGCTATTGCCACTCGCTTCTCAACTGTGAGGGCTGCTCTCATCTTTGTATTCTGGCCCTTCAGGGTAGGGGAAAGCAAGTCACAAAGTTCCATGAAAGTGCCCTTATGCATGTGAAAGTTTTGCAGCCACTGGGAATCGTCCCACACCTGCAACACTATGCTGTCCCACCAGTCTGTGCTTGTTTCCCGGGCCCAAAATAGGCGTTCAATGGCTAGAACCTGCCCCATTACCAGCAGGATCTCCAAAGTGCAGGGGCCCGCAGTTTGACAGAATTCTGTGTCCAGATCCTCATCACTCTCGTCGCTGTGCTGCCATAGCCGCCACCTCCTTGCCTGGCTTTGCTGGTCCTGCTTCAGCACTGACAGCACGAGAATGCGTGAGGTGTTTAAAACGTCCGTGATTGCTGTCTTGAGCTCAGCAGGTTCCGTGCTTGCCATGGAATGGCGTCTGCACAGTTCACCCAGAAAAAAAGGCACAAAACGGTTGGCTGCTGCTGCTTTCACAGAGGGTGAGGTGAGGCTGTACCCAGAGGCACCAGTGGCAATGTTTTTTGCCCCATCAGGCACTGGGATCTCAACCCAGCATTCCAATGGGTGGGGGAGACTGCGGGAACTATGGGATAGCTACCCACCGTGCAACGCTCAGGAAATCGATGCTAGCCTCGGTATATGGATGCACACCGCTGAATTAATGTGCTTAGTGTGGCTGCGTGCACTCGACTTTATACAATCTGTTTTAAAAAAACGGTTTCTGTAAAATCGGAATAATCCCGTAGTGTAGACATACCCTAAATTAGGAAAACATCTTTTTAGTAACTATTATTATAACTAAATATCCTTTTAAGGTGCCCTTCACAATGGCCTACGTTATATAAATAAGTGATACTTAATGGCAGTTTCACTCTTTCTGAAGTATTTACCCACAAGAGAGTGATCACTGTGGTTGCAAAAGAAGAAGAAACTCCTAGAATATTGGAAGCCATTTCTCCAAAAGATGTTGCCATCAACTACTGTATCACTGCAAGAACTTTGGCCTCAGGCAAACCAACCATTTTATACCCAATGCAATATGCTGACTATATAGTCACCATAAAGCAATTTGGAATATACTGGGAAGCCAACATTTACATAGAAGATTGCAGAGATGCTTCAGGAGCACTGATTAAGAACATAAGAATGGCCATACTGGGTCAGACCAATAGTATCCTGTCTTCCAACAGTGGCCAATGCCAGGTGCCCCAGAGGGAATGAACAGAACAGATCAAGTGATCCATCCCCTGTCGCCATTCTCAGCTTTTGGCCAGGATAATATGGTACTGCAGTTGGGTCTAAAGGTTCCTGTTTCCAATCCCGCAACTTGCTGAATGGTGCAGAGGGGAGCAAACCAAGGCAAAAAAATGCACAGGAGCAGGCACACATGAAAAGGAAAAGTAGACACATAGGCTTCTCTCCTTGCATCAGCTTCTCTCCTTTCATCTGTTCTGTGTTCTCCGCAACCTAGCTGAACAGTCAATGGGTCATGCAGTAATAGGGGCTCCGGCCAACAAGTTTGATGGGTGGGGCAGAGCTATGGGCCAGCCTTCTAAGTGAGATGTTCAGATACAAAGACACAAGTGCTTTGAGACTATGGTGATGCAAGGTCATATAAGTACCTAGTTAGATAACCACCCACAAGAGCTCATGCAGAAAAAGGGACATAGTACTGGCTGAACTTGTGTGATGTATGAGCTCCAGTGGCATGATCAGACTTGTTGGCCGCAGCCCTTATTACTGCATGACCAATTGACTGTTCTGCTACGTTGTGGAGGACACAGAACAGGTGCAAGGAGAGAAGCCAATGGTATAGCCTACTTGTCTTGATGTCACAGAGCACAACTATGTCAGTATGGCAACCGGGCCAGTCATTTCGCCATTGCTAGTTGGCGCTGGAGGAGCTGTTGGAGTGGAATGTGAAAGCTCCTTTGCAGCTAGACGGGGATTTTGTAGGGGTAGGGGTGGGCCTCGTTTCCCCATAGAACCCCAGCCTTTGAAGATTTTTCTGTATATACACTATGGTCTGTCTGCCATATGGAGGGGAGAGTGCAGCTAACCTGTGGCCCTCACAGCACTGCAGCATTCTATAACTAGTTGGTTCCTTGTGTGCATGTTTATGTGGTGCATTGATCCAGAAGTTCATTTATGTCCATGTAACACTGCTCACTGATGGGTGAAAAGATTGTTAGTCTGGAGACCCTGGAGCAATTTTGGCTAGGTCACTTTCATGGTCAGTGGCTGATTCAATGTTGCCAAACCTGCAGCTGCAGGAGCCCACCGGGACAGGTTGATATGCTAGTTTTAGGTTTATTGCTTGTCCTCTAGTAGGGCATGTGTGGAGAATGAACTGCTCTGTGGAGCTAACTTCAACCCCCAGGGGAATCAAAGGTTCCCACTTCGCCTATTTAATAGGGAACCTCCATCCACTATTCTACACAGACACAAATACCAATAACTATTTCTCCTTGGTCTTCCCTGCAATTGGATTGAACACCTTTCTCCTGGGGAGAGAGGGAACTATGCTGGTTCTTGGGCCTTGCAGCAAGGGTTCCCAGTCAAACAACTTGGCAGGAGACTTTAGATTTGCTTGAACAAGCCCTCTGTGTCCTTTTCACAGCGATCAAAGTGACTGTGGTTTTCAATTCATTTTTTTGCATATGGGAGAGAGGATGGCTTTGTGCAATGACTTTTAAAATACTTCAAAAGAACTTGAATCAGTACATGGCTCTGCTATATACAAATTAAAATAATTGATTTTTGGCAGCCTTTTTAGGAGATATATAAATTGAACGGTTCATGTTTCTGATACCTTTTTTTTTTCTTTGGACTTTACTTTCTGTTGACTTTCAGAGCTGGAATTCAGCCACCAAAAGAACAAGCGCTGCCTGCTTTCATTTAATCTGACCTCCCATCATGGGAGCCATTGGTGTGTCTTCTTGAACTTCCATGGCTCAGATGTGGTGGGCCTTGGCCTAGTTCCAACACTGCACCTTTCCCTTTCATTTCTGCTTTGAGACCTTCATATGGAGTAAAAGCAACTGCCTGACACCCAACAGGCATAGACTCTTTCAAGAACTATTTTCTCTCCCTCTTTCTCCATCAGTGAAAGCCAATATCCTTACCCAGGCAGAGCTGCACCTGGGCTGTATTCACTCAATACACTGATGACATTGGGTCCTGCACTATCTGCGCCGACCTAAAAATAGCTCTCAATTAACATTGCATTTCAAGAATTGGAAAATTTCCCAGAAGTCCATTCTCCCCCCCCCCTTTTTTTGTTTCATTACATTTTGCAGTAATAATACACAAGCCTGTAGAAAACATGATGGGTAATGAAAAAATGTAATTAATATAAGCAGTGTAAAGCATGTTATTTTTTCTCTGTTGTCCTTGCAGAAAATTGCTGCTTTAAATGGAGCAGGATGTGAAAATGATAGAGCAAACAGTAATATGCTGTGCTTTGTAAATATCTTCTGCAAAAGCGTTAAGTCAACGGCTGTTTATTTTTTTGTGTCACAAATTCTTTTTAATTTTTTGTTTCACTCTAAAAGACGTCATTAGGCTAACTATATTTTTTGTACTGCTGCTTATTCAATCAAATGTGCAGGATTGGCCAGTCAATCTTTTCTTACAGACGCCTGTCTCTAGGTTCTGAAATGCAAGACATGTGCAGCAAAAGTATATCTGGCCAGAGCTTCAGCAGATGTAAATCTATGGCTCTACACTGGTTTACATCAGCTGAGGCTCTGGTCTCATTGTTTTTGCATTTTTTAAAAAAAAAAGTGCCCCTCTATTTAAAACAACAACCCCCTCCCCCAAGTTTCAAAAGTAATTGCCCCAAACCCTGCAGTAATACTATTATAACCTGTAGTGTTTTGGACTGTTACTCCAGGACACTAGTATTATTTTTATTAGGCTTCCTTCCTACAATTTCATAATGGGGCCAGAGCAATATTAAGTAAAAAATTAAAGCAAGCTGATGTAGTATATGCCAGCTCTCCTTAGGATAGTTCTCTTTGACTATTAGTAGAAGTTGTACTATCTAGAGATAGCTGAAGGTCACAACATAGGCACTAAGCTGAAATACAAAACAGAATTCTAGACACATCTTGTATGGCCAGACCAGAAACTGCTTATGGTTTATTTTCCATTTTTTCTCCCTGAAGCTGACATCCAGCATTAGTTATTGTTTATTTTTGTCTTGTTCCTGGTTCTAAAGGCCTCAGATTATGTGAACTTTCAGATAGCACTCAGGGCCTCTTTGCTTCATCCCCTCTGAGCCAGTTGCTTCCCTTGTGAAGGTACGTTTCCCCAGTTGAAAATCTGTGCCTCTCTCCTGTGGCATTCTGTGCAGCCATTTGGAGTCCCAGATGTAGGAAATGAAATAATCCACGCTCATACAGTCATGAAAGTGCCCATCTGGCACACAGGAACATCACGTATTGGAAGCACACAAGCGTGAGCTCACTTTTGTTATGGCATTTCATAAACAGAGATGCAGTGAGCCAGCAAGTAAGGTCTTTTGGATAATAACAATCATTTGCACCACACGTTGTGCTTAAAAGGGGGGGGAAGGGAGAAAAAAATCAAGAAAAAAATGAGAACATTTGTTTTGAGGGATCTAAGGAGAAATGTCTACTCACAACTGTTTTTTTCCACTGGCCTGCTGTATTTACAACTTTAGATGTGTGTATACGTAGGATACACTGGTGACAGCTGAAGTCTAGGCAGTTAATTCTTAGTTAAGGCACTTCCTAAGTCTTGTCTTTCTTGCCCTTTTATCAAAGAAAGGCAGTAGCAGAATTTACTGACAAGAATGATTTCTATATAAACAAATCACATTACTGCTTTCTAATCACAATACGACTCCCAAGAACTGTCTAATAAATGACCTCAACTCTCATTTTTCTGAAGTACACAGACCAGATTAAAGACAGCAACAGATAAACCAGAGAACAAAGTGGTGTGTGTGTGTGTGTCTGTGTCTGTGTCTGTATGTGTGTCTGTGTGCGTGCGCATGCGCTGTTGATCTCTGGAGTTATAATTACCAAACAAGGCAGATGTGTAAATTAATCCTGCTGGGGCAGGATGTATAAGTTGCACTAGTCCCTCAATCAATTCAAGATGTTAACACTGTTTACTTGGCGATACCAGGATTTCATTGGGACATGTTGCCCAGTGAAAATCAGGAAGCACTGACCCGTCCAAAATGATCAATTCAGTTCAACACTATTAAGTAAGTTGAGGTTATTTGTACTATTTTAGCTTTGCAAAGTAATTGGAAAAAACCCCACCCTTAACATTTTGTTGGCTGTTGTTGCATGCTGGAAGAAAAAAAACCCTCAGGATATATTGAACTTCCCAAATAACATTGGTAGCTCACCCAAAAATTTAGATATTCACAGGAGAGGTTTTCAAAGGGATGAGAGTTTCAGAAGCAAAGAGGAGCTTAGGATGGCTGTCATACCTCCAGAAACATCACTAAAAAAATGTACCCATTTCACCTGATGTAGGTGTGGGCATGCCCTGGGCAGAAGCATGCCACTCAGTGGTTTATGAACTCTATAAAATATGGATAACAGTAAAAGAAAATACTCCCTGCATTGTATATGAGCTACTGTTGTATTGTACTTGGCAAACAATGCCTGGTCTGGTATATTTTAAACACTTAATGTAAGTTGGGAACACAATGAGAGGTTTGTAAATAGGATAGACCATTACAATACACTGCTTCTCATTTGAAAAGTCACTTGTGCAAGAACTGAGTATTGACCCATGATGTGTAAATGACTGAAATGCAGAAATTAATATTTGGGTCAACTCATGTACTTTTCAACCGTGAAATGAAAAGCTCAATATTCACATTCTAATTCATACATGAAAGCATTGCAGCACTATTACTTGGCTATTGTATTCATTTATTATTGTCTTAATTAATGATACACAGAGTCATATCGCTACTGTCAGACTGATGAAAGCGTTGCTATTCCACACTGATGTTTTGACACAGGAATATTCCTTCCTCTTGGCCTTTCTTGTACTGGTAATTATGGGCCAAAATCAGGCCAAGTGTAAGCATGTGAACACTATTATTTGCACAGTGTCTGAATTTAGCTCTAAAGTACCAAAAATGTTCCAGTTGCACATACAGGTCTGGTTCCTCTTGACTACGCACATTGGGCCTGAGTCTGATATCACTTACATGGGTTTCATACCAACGTGACTCCACTGAATTAGTTGGAATCACTCCAGAAGTACACTGGTGGGCATAAGAGAGAATCAGGCCCATCAGCTGCCTTTATTTACAAGATGTATTTCTTTTCAGTCCTTTAATCGAAGGGTTCTTTTCCTGTTCCCTGGCATGCAGGAAAGAGTCCGTGGGAGCATGTAACTTGTATTGACATTAATGGGAGCTACAGCTTTATACTGATGGAAGCTCAATGTGCTGCTCCGATCAGGTTGATTTCTATTACAGTGACTTTAGTGCTCATGAAACATGCCAGATTGGCAACCTCACAGATTCAAGTCCCCTGTTTCTCCACAGAGCAAGTGCAACTTGCACAGCAGCAGCAGCACTAGATCATTTCACTGTACCAGTGCAACCAAGCCTCCCCTCTCTACCCTTTCCCAAGTAATGAGGAGGCAACCACCTGAATCAGTGAGAGGGTAGTTGATTATCTATGGCTACCCAATGTTGGACTTTCTGACGAGATTGCCAGTAAGGGTGCCAGCAGTGATCATAGAATCATAGAAGATTAGGGTTGGAAGAGACCTCAGGAGGTCATCTAGTCCAACCCCCTGCTCAAAGCAGGACCAATCTCCAACTAAATCATCCCAGCCAGGGCTTTGTCAAGCCGGGCGTTAAAAAAACCTCTAAGGATAGTGATTCCACCACCTCCCTAGATAACCCATTCCAGTGCTTCACCACCCTCCTAGTGAAATAGTTGTTCCTAATATCCAACCGAGACCTCTCCCACTGCAACTTGAGACCATTGCTCCTTGTTCTGTCATTTGCCATCACTGAGAACAGCAGAGCTCCATCTTCAGATGGATGAAGGCTGCTATCAAATCCCCCCTCACTCATCTCTTCTGCAGACTAAACAAGCCTAGCTCCCTCAGCCTCTCCTTGTAATCTCCTAGCCCCCTAATCATTTTTGTTGCCCTCTACTGGACTCTCTCCAATTTGCCCACATCTCTTCTGTAACGGGGGGCCCAAAACTGGACGCAATACTCCAGATGTAGCCTCACCAGTGCCGAATAGAGGGGAATAATCACTTCCCTCAATCTGCTGGCAATGCTCCTACTAATGCAGCCCAATATGCCGTTAGCCTTCTTGGCAACAAGGGCGCACTGCAGACTCATAACCAGCTTCTCATCCACTGTAATCCACAGGTGCTTTTCTGCAGAACTGCTGCTTAGCCAGTCAGTCCCCAGCCTGTAGAGTGCATGGGATTCTTCCTTCCTAAGTGCAGGACTCTGCACTTATCCTTGTTGAACCTCATCAGATTTCTTTTGGCCCAATCCTCCAATTTGTCTAGGTCGCTCTGGACTCTATCCCTACCCTCCAGCATATCTACCTCTTCCCCCAACTTAGTGTCATCTGAGAACTTGCTGAGGGTGCAATTCATCCCATCATCCAGATCATTAATAAAGATGTTGAACAAAACCGGCCCCAGAATCAACCCCTGGGGTACTTCACTTGATACCAGCTGCTAACTAGACATCAAGCTGTTGGTCACTACCCCGTTGAGCCCCGACAATCTAGCCAGCTTTCTGTCCACCTTATAGTCCACTCATCCACTTCATACTTCTTGATGACAGTTTGTGTGATATGGTCAGGCCCTGTACTGAGCTCACCCCTTCATTTCCAGTTCACTTGGTGCCAAACTTGGCTGGATTTGACTTGGTGACTCAGAGTGAAAAGGCCTTGTAGCTCCTTGCAGAGCCCTTAAACTATCCTGTCCCGCTCAGGTGGGTTTTTGATATGCAGAAGCTGATGATGTGAGAGATTTCTTCATCAAAAGTAAATAGCACTTCCTTTTGAGATTCATGTACATAGAGGATGCTATGGGAGAAGATGCAAGGTGACCATTACCCAGTAGTGTCCCTGTGCAGAAGGCAGCCATAATGTGATTGCAAACATTCTGGAGAAAGGGAAGAAACAGGTGCTTAATACCTTATAGGAGGTAGAATGGGATGGGGCTGTGGCCACTCTTCCACCAGCAAGTACTGGGCTGGCACTAGTGGCGGGTGTGTGCACTATACTTACCCACTCCAGAATGCCCCTAGAGCTACCTCCCACCACCGTATGGTTCTTAGGAGCCACAGAAGAGCCTGGAAGTTATAGGTGTCACTTGACTCAGACTCCCTAAAGACAACAATAATTTAAATACAAAACAGAACCTGAATGCAAGCATATTGATTATAAATAGAATTAACAGAGAGGGGTTGTACAGAATAATGCAGATAATTCATAGTTGCAAAGCCAAGCAGGTAAATCAGGACTAACACACAGAGCTTCATATGTTCCATGAAATCAACCTACCCTACAACAGATGATAAAATACTACGAATGATGCTAAGAGTCTGACTTAAACCAATCAAGGCAGCTGCTATATACCTGCTCATTATTAACTGTGTTTATTGGAGTCATGCTTGCAATGCTGGGCCTGATTTTGGGTCCTCCAAATCACCTTTGTGGCAGTCTGTTGATGCACATCAGTTTTAAAGCCAGTGAACCTGGGTGGGTGAGGCTCCTCCTGATATGGGAAAACCTTTGGACAGTGAAGAGGCATAGCTACTCCATCACCTCTTCTCACCAGCATAGAAGGCACATCATCTGGAATAATCTTGGAAATACCTGGCCAGATTGTTAAAGGACAGCCTCTGTTTCTGAGAGTGCAATTTGTCCTTCATGTACATGTGGCCACAATTTTTTTCCACCCATGGCTAACCTCACCATTTAGTCAGGGAAGTACCCAATTTGCATTTGAACCCGATATTAATCCATCCAAAATAAGAGGTGTCCACAAAGAACAGTGGGTGCAAACCATGCAAATACAATTTTTGCAGGGGTAATTTGTGTAAAAAACAAAACAAAACAAAAAAAAAGTGGGTAGTAAACTCCTTAAAAACCAGGCACAAAAAGTTTAGCCAAATTTAAAAGAAATCATGAGATGAGAACATGGCCAAAGTGTATGCACACTGACACACATTTGTCTGCCAGTCCACTAAGGGCACTAGCAACAGTAATTGAGGCTCAGTCCTGCAAAGTGCTAAACATGCTGGTCCTAGGGTCAGCGGTGGCTCCAGGCACCAGCAGTCCAAGCATGTGCCATGGGCGCCAAGCCTTGGGGGGGGCGCCCTGCTGGTCCCTGCAAGGGCAGCAGTCAGGCAGCCTTCCGCAGCTTGCCTGCCGGAGATCTGCCAGTCCCGTGGACTCAGCAGCAATTCGGCGGCGGGTACACCGAATCTGCAGGACCGGAGACCTCCTGCAGGCAAGCCGCTGAAGGCAGCCTGACTGCCGTACTTCGGGTGGCAAAAAATCTAGAGCTGCCCCTGCCTACGGTGACCAGACAGCAAGTGTGAAAAATTGGGACCGGTGTGTGTGTGTGTGTGTGTGTGTGTGTGTGTGTGTGTGTGTAATAGGAGCCCATATAAAGAAAAGCCCCAAATATTGGGACTGTCCCTATAAAATCGGGCCATCTGGTCACCCTAGCTGGCATCAATACAGCAAAGCATTAAAGCACATGCTTAACTTAAAATATATGACTAGTCTATTGACTTCAATGGGTTTACACAAGTACTGAAAGTTAAGCACACATTGAAGTGCTTTCTTGGGCAGGATGCCTTGTCCCTTGAAGGATCCAGCTCTAGAAGAGCAAGTGTATCAAATACTGCTGCAGAGAAGGAGGTGTTGGTTTGATGCTCTTTGATTTTGCTCTGCCTACAGCTGAAGTGCCCCGTGCACTATGTGGCAGCATAATACTAACCTTGGATTGTCTAATTCATGCAACAACATACTATAATGTGCAGCCAAAATAAATAAATAAGTGAATATGAAGTGAGCCACTCCAGCTGACTCTAAGAGAAGTTGCAGAGTTCCAAAATTAATTTTAATTTTACCTTTAACCCCCTAAAAGAGAATTAATTGCAGAGTTTAAGGCTTTCCAAACATGTTATGGAACATGATGGGGACACACTGAAATAAACACAAACATTTAGATAAAGCCACCATTTTAATTGTATTAATTCTGCCAATTAATGATAATGGAAGATCCGTCCAATTAGCTAAATAGCTAATAGTTTTATCAAGCAGAGGCTGGCAATTTAGAGCAAACAAATTCTTTCTAATTTTATCCTCTTGCACACCAAGATATTTAAAGGATAATGGGGGATCCAATAAAGGATATTGCTCAAATAGAACTACATTTAAATCGCCTAATGGCTTTAAGAGTTTACCCCAATTAACAAATAATTAACTGGAACATGCGGTGATTTCCTGCATAACATCCAGAATCTTGTTTTTTTTAAAAATTATAAATTAACATCTTCTCTGCATGGCTCTACATAGAGATAAGCTGAGAAATATCAACTGATTTCCTCCCCTGAAAAATACTGATGTCTCCTAAAACAAAGAGCAAAAGGCTCCAGTGCAATAGCAAAAAGTATCAGGGCAAAGGGACCCTCCTTGTCTAATGCCACAATATATGAATGAGATACAAACTGTGATCATTTGTTTTATGTGGATTTCAATAAAGAAGACTGACCCATTTAATGTATTTGAGGCCAAATCCTCCTGCTATCTAAATCTGAAATAAGTTAAGGCTATTGAAGAGAATCAAAAGCCTTTTCAAAATCAATAGCTGGAACAAATACGTCATGATCATAATTTTGAGGATTAAAAAATCCATTAAAGTGATGCTTTTGATTGCTATTAATGAAGCAGTCTGGAATAAATCCAGATGGATCCATATGGATAATCGAAGTTATTGTTTTCTCACATTTTACGGGGCCAAACTCGGGACCTGCTTCATATGCCAGTGATGGGCACAGTAATTGCTTCCCACTGACTACACCCTGGGCTGAGTGGTCCTGGGGATGGTTGGCATGGGCTGAAAAGGAAGGCAAAGGAGAAATGCAGAAGCTCAAGTAAATCAGCTTCCTGCCTGCACCACAGATCCCCAAACATTGCTCTTCCTGTGCATGTCCTAAGGAGGTTATTACAGGCTGCAGGCTGCAGTAACCTCTGAACAGCTGTTGTGGAGGGAAAAAGAGAGTGACACAGAGAGAGAAGGACTGGAAAGCTCTGTAGGTTTAGAACAAAAATCATTTCCTCTCTGGGACAGTGGGGGAACAGCTTCTTCAACCAGCCATTTCAAAGCTGTAAGACAGACTGGGTGGGGCATGAGAGGACCCACATCCATTTAAGGTGCTTCGGTGGCTGACTGTCAATCAGCCAGCATGAGCCTGCCCCTCTCTCAGACCTTAGGGGAGACACGCAACATCATCTTTCAGAACCCACATGAAGCAGAGTTCTGGACCCTATGAACTGGGCAAGGCTAGGGGCTGGGTGGGCTGTCTCAGAGGAGGACACATGTAGGCTCTTTGTGGCATGGAAACAGGGCATGCCGCACAGGCCTGCTTGGGCAATATAGCATACATAGAAAGTATCAGAGAATGAATTTTTCATTCAGAGCTGAGTAAAGGCGTTGTTCTATATGAACTTGGGAGGAACTGATTCTTCTTTCCATATCAAAACTGAACCCAAACTTAAAAATCTCAGGCAAATACCCCTTCTGACACGAAAGCTGGATATCATATCAGTAAACTTTGTATGAATATCATGTTAGGTCAGAAAGGCACAGAACTTCAACCTTTATTAACACCCTAAACTGTCTTTGAGTCATGCCCTGTTTAAAAGAATATCCCCATCTGCTAACCTACTGACTTCACATTGCGCAACTGAATGCTCTATTTTTTTATTATTAACTTCTACAACAGCAGATTTATAGAGGTGTTTATAAGTCTGCTCTACAAGTAAAGGATCATTAGTAACAGAACCATCTGCCTCTCTAACAGCTGAAATCATATTTAAAACTTAATCCCATCTTAACAACCAGCTAATATTTTCCTGTTGCCCCCACCTATGTCCTTTCCCTTGCTTTAGCCACCATTAACCATTATGTACCTATACAGTTAGCGTGGTTTCTATAACAGGCCCTTCTTCTGGGCTGCACTCTGGCTACTTTGCACCTTAGCAGCAGCACAAAGTAGGAGCAGCTCCAGCAGGCTCTTCCCTGTAGAGAGGTAGCCCCAGGTAGCATACAGCTAATAAAACAGCTCCTCTTTCCCACCACTCTTTGTGACTGGGGTAGAGATTCCCCTGCCACCGACAGTCCCTGGCTGCCATAACATTCCCCTCGAACTTCTGGCAGCCAATGGAGATTACTCTGGCCTGAAGGCTCAGCGGCTACACCCTTTGGTGGCAGTTCTCAAGAAGGCAGTTGCTGTCATTCATTTTATAATGACGAGTAGTTGTTACAGCTTTTATGGGGTTTGTATGATTACAGTGTTTGACGCTCAGCTCATCTTTTCCTTCTTTCCTGTTTCCCTCTCCATGCGACTCGCTCAAGGTCCTGAATGTGCTTGAATTGAACTGGGGGAGGCAAAGCATTCTCAAGACCAGCCTGGAACACTTGTGTAATGTTGAGAGGCGTTTTGTGTGATTTGCAAGCATCCCATTGCTTGAACTGGTATTAGGAACAGCAACATTCTACAGCCTAGGCTACATGGTGAGTGTGTGTGTGTGTTTATGTGTGGGGGAGAATCATAACCCTACAGAGAAGAAAAAATAGATTTTACAGATGGATGTTTACAAGTGCTAAATTCTGAGGGACTAAATGGCTCAGGGAATATGTAATGGGCTCCAGTCTTTCTCCAATAACTTGCAAGTGCACATATGGCCAAGGTAAGTAGTAAGCAAAGGTCTCTATCATATAATGGCTGGGTAGTAGCCCTTGTGAAATGAGCAGGAGGCCTTAATCTGATTTGACAGGTATCCATATCACAAACTGTTGACACTCTTGTGGCAGACTTAGCAGAGAGGTAACGGATGGAGGGGTCTTAGAGAATGAACTGCCTTCTCACCCGCCTAGCAGGAATGCCTCCAGAGAAATGATGAGGTAATTTGGCAGGCAGAGTCTTGCATGTATGTTGCCTGTACTGTGTATGAAAGGAGGGCTTCAGGTTGTCAGTCTAGCACTTTTCATGGCCACTGAATTCATTAAAAAGAAAAGTCTTAACTCATGAACCATATCTGCCAAAGGAGAGAGATTTTTCTTTGTACCTCGCCGGAGTAAAGGAAGGGTTATCTCAGTGTCTCTACCAATGCTAGTTCTTGGCGACGTACCTGACCCTCTAGCTAGTGTGGACTAAGGTACTGTGTGGACAAGCCCTTAGACATTTTTTTAATTAATACAGCCATGCCACAATATTGAGGAAATCTGTCTATATATTTGCTACCTATTTTTTTTTTAAAAGTACATAGCTTCTGTTTTAAGTAAATATGATACCTGAAGAATAGCTACATGCACCCGAATCAGGAGTACCCTGTACTCTTCAACAGATTATTCCAAACACTAAATATTTCATATAATCAGTTTCAATTTATCAGGTTTATCCATAAAATAAAAACAACAAACTTTTCTTATTAGCCATTTCAATATATATGAACTCCAATATTTGTTCACTATGTTCTTTGCAGTGCAAGTGATTTTTCACCCCTGTGCAGGTGGCCAGCATGAAGCCTCATTTTGAGGATTGAAGTTGAACTTAAGTTCTATATAGGCTTGTGCTGGCCCTCAGCACAGAGTAAATTTCACCCAACATGAGTACCATAAGAGTCCACACAACTTAAAGCAGGGGTTCTCGGGATATCAAAAAACTAGATTTCTTGGCAATTTTATTAAACAAACTGTACATTTTCATTCATAGTGACTTTTTGTTTGTTTTCAACTTTGCCTTTGGTGAACTTTTGGAGAGTCATCCGGGAAGAACAAAACCCTCTCAGTGCTGAAGTTCAGAGTCTTATCACAGCAGGCCTAGATCACAATTAAGTGTACATCTCAAACATTCAAGCAGTAAAAGAAAATGTAACTTATGTCGAGCTGCCCAGAGGTAGCAATACAGGAGGTACAGGTGAGCACTTTCTGCATCAATAGATCTAGTAGACAGGGATGGTTCAGTCAGTCCTGTCCCAAACACCTACAATATACCTGATTAGGTGATGGTAGATTCAATCCAATAGTTGCTGTCAGGGATTGGTTACAGACCTGATCCTCTTCTCACTTACACCAGCTTTAATCAGGAGTAACTCAGTTTAGATCAGTGGATTTACATTGGCGTGAAATCAGTTTATATGGCTGATCTAAAACCCATTGAAGTATTTCCAATTGACTTCAATGGGCTTTGGATCAGGCCCTAAATGAGACTGGAATCAGACCAAGATATACAGAACTGGTTTTGTGTTTGGGAGGGGGTGGGGAAGGCGATTTGGGGAACAGCAAATAGAGATTTCCTGTTAAATAGAACAAGAAGGGAAACTGAGAGACACAGGGGTTTCCGAGGAGGCTCAAGGTGTTATTCCCAAAAGAGCTCTAATTCAGTACGAAGCAGCTTATCCTCCACACAATGCAACACTAGACTACAGGCAGTAAATACAATACATTATACATTAATAGATTCCCCATGATCATGGGAGCCTCTGTGGCTGCAGATGTGGCAAGATGGTGTGCACCTACCTTGATAGTAGATTAATTAATTCAAAGATAGCAAATTCCTTAATTTGATCAAATTAACTTCTTTGTGAATCTCCTGACTCTCCTATAAGCCAATATTATTGTGGTGAAACTGGAAGCAGCCTTGCAATCGTTGATGTTTTATTTAGCAAGAGTCATTTTTTGTAACAAATTAGAATCGTCACTAATTTTTAAGTTATTTGTCTGTGCCGCTAATTCTTCCAGAATCTGCAGTTTTCTCCTGCAGTTTCCTTCACATCTCTGCATACATTTCCTGATAGCAGTTCAGCTTGATCAGGAATAACTTTATTACCCCGCTAAACCACATTCAAGATCTTCAGACTTGAATATGCAGAGATAAAATCATCTTCTTTACCCTCAAAGAACAACTAACCTACCCCACCCATGTAGAGGCAAAGCTACAAGCTCCAGGACCTGGGGTTTTACATTTACAATGAGCAGGTGTTTTTGGTGAATTTTTTTTTTTTTGCTGTTGCAGTTTTTGCCATACCGATCTTCTGTTGGTTTCTTCGCCTTGGAGCCATATCAAAAGAGAGAAAATACTGTAATTAAACAGAACAAGTCACAGAGACACAAGGGTACAAGTATGATCTACAGTGGAAGTTTACCTTTTTGATCTGCACTGTTGATCTCTTATCTGTCCTGTAGATCTCTATTGCATAATCTGAGATGGATGGATAGAACACCCATCAACGTTAATAGAAGTGCCACACGTTGAACAAGTGATAAATGTGCAAAAGATTTGCACTTGGGCCAGAGAAGACTTTTGCCCCATGTCAGAAATTATTATAGGTTCACAGAGCACATATCTAAAGCATCCTACCAGAAGTCACTTGTTCTCCAGATGTTGGCTAACAAACTCTCTTGCACTTGAACACTTCTGCTCATTGTAACCCAGATACTCAGGAGTAAACACAACAGAGAAACATTGGATTCACAGTGTGGTGCTATGTTTCCTCAAAGGTTTCAGGATCCCAAAGACTGCAGAATATTTCAGTCATTAAAATGTAATAAATCTGGTGAAATTTCAAAGGTTTTTTTACTGTACCATGGAGTTCAGTCTCCTGAAACTTTTTGCGAGATAGAGGATTATAAATTCCAGGGTCCAGCCAAACTCCAACTAAGGTAATTACACTCAGCCTATTTAACATTCTCCAGCAGTTTCAATTGGACATGGTAATCTTCACTTCCTGCATAAAACTGCTGTGTAGTATTGCTGTGCATTATTCAGCATTTCCACATTTCACCAGTGGATGAAGTGATCTTCATGTGTTGTTTCTGTATCACATTTATGTTGGTAAAGTACTATCGGGTCCTTTGGAGATGAAAGATGCTATATCCAGGGAATACTGTTATAATAATCCTCTGCTATGATCTACTTCAGTGGGAAGATAAAAACAATGTGTTCTGTTTTGTTCATGTAACTTGTTTTAATATAAAATAGAATTACAGCACTCACTCAGGGTGTAAGTTATTGTGTAATTTTACACCTCCATACCTAGATGAGTGTTGGCATTCAATCTACATACCCACCACACCCATAACTGCACACATCCTATTGTGGCTAAGTATATAATAATTCGTATTTGTAATATTCAGAGACAGATTAAAATCAGTTGTGCAAGTGTTTTTATTTCACAGCAAAGTAAAAATAAAAGATAGCAAAACAAATATGTAGTAAACACTAATACTCAGCTAAATTACAGAATGTATCTTCTATCAGATTACATATAAGAGTGCATATTTTGTCACTTTACGCCTATTACTCCTATTCCTGCCCTCACCTCAATATTGCCATTGTAAAGCAATCTTCCTTCTGCCAGGGAGTTGGCAATAGATGGAATTCCTCTGCTGGAGACACTCGGAATAAGTAGGAAGTTCAAACAGGCATGAGAATGGTACAGCTTGTCTCTATATTGCATGCAGGGAAACTAGGAAAAGCTCAGCAAAGTACTAAAAGTTATATTCCAAAATAACAGCAATGAGGTCACCATAGTGCTGGTCTTAACCAGTTTCAGAAGAAGTAGAAGAATCACTTACAGGGATGCCAGTTTCATAACTCTCCATCCTACCCTGCAACCACGTGGATCTGCCCCTGATGCTTGTTCTACTCAAGGCATCTCATTCACCTTAATGTGGCTCATGCTGTCTCACAAGCTCTCTCTTCCTAGCTGTCATCTTTAGCCCAATGCTTTGGCTGCCAAGGGCAAGGGGCACCACGTGCAGCCAAATGGTTCACACATGCTTGGGACCAGCCTGGTGTCACCACTTGATAAGTACCTCCAGCAACTTCGACTTTGCACCAAGGACTGATGTTCCCTTTATATGCTTGCTGCTTGCAAAATGTCATTTTTCAAAACTTCAAGATGTTTTTGATAGATGTGTTTGTCAAAAAGTGGACACAAGGATGCTCACACCAATGCTGAGGAAATATGGAATGTCTGTGGATTTAGTATTTATGGCAAATGCACTATATACATCACCTAAAACAGTGATCTGAACCTGTACTGGAACGACAAGCCCTTTGAAGTGCAAGTCAGACTGCACCAGGGTCAGCTCTCAGTCCACTGCTGTTTATCATATTGATGGCCTATGTCAGCAGGAAGAAACCAATGCGAAAAGGTGAGAGGCTGCTATACTCAGATGATATAGCAATAAGGGCATCCTCAAAAGAAGACCTAGAGGAAAAAGTAAATCAGTGGTATGACCAGCTAAGCAGGTAAGGGATGAAAAGGAACATGACTAAGGCTGAGGTCATGTGAGTCAGCAGAGGTGCCACAGGGAAACTGGATATAGAGATTAATGGACCATGACTAAACCAGAGTGACCAGTTCAAGTACCTTGGTGGCTGGGTTATGGAAGACAGCAAGCTTGAATGTGAGCTGCAGTCCAGACTGGAGAGCGCTGGATGAGTGTGGAATAACATCCTAGATGTTGCTTATGATAAGCATACGCCACTGACACTGAGATTCCAAGTGTACTCCACAACGCTGTATGGTGCAGACGCATGGGTAAGATACAGCAGGTTCAATGCCAACAGGTGTTTGAGATGAGCTGTCTTTGCATAATAAAAAGAGTCACATGAAGGGAGAGATTTAGAAATGAAAGCATTAGGATGGAAGTCAATGTCTGTGATGTGGCTGACAAAATCCAGGAAGTGCAACTCTGCTGGTTTGGACACATGCACAGGATGAATGAAGAGGATTTTGGGACGGAACAGGGTGGTTGGAAAGAGACCCCAAGAAAAGCTGAGGCAGCGATGGATGGATTGCAGCAAAGAAGATGGCAAGCAAGTGGACTTTAGTGTTGCCTCGAACAGAAGAAGATGGCAGATGCTTGCATGATGACTCGACCTCAAGTGATGAGATGAGAGGAAACAGAAGACGTGATTGTCAAAATCTCCCTAAAAATAAAAATAAAAAAGAATAATATCCCCCAAGGCTTTGTGATTTTATGCCATTTGCCCACTCAGAAATGGCTAAGCTCATTTAAATATATTTTTATTTATTTACTTCTTTAAAAATGCACCTGGCCTGACAACACAAGGGCTACATTGCTTCCTGATGTGATTTCAAATGGCTGAGAAATTAAAACACTGAAAAACGGGGTTTATAATGGAAATGCTGACAGACTATTAACTATAGCTGCGCTGCACTAATAAATGGAATGGCCTGTCATAATCTCTAGTTCATAAATATGCAAATACAAGGCAGAAGATTTGCTCCAAAGGATGTCTCTATAATTTTAACTGACCTTTACTGATACTAAATGAGCTTGTTGCTTCTGTTTTTGTGCATTAAATATAAAGTACAGGGAATCCTGCCTTTCTACCTACAAGGCCTACTCCAGTTTCCATTGAATTCAGTGGCAACACTGCCATTGTCTTCAACTGAAGCAGGACGTTTCCTAAAACATATAGTTTAAACTGCTAAGCATTAAACTAAACTCTTGCCTGTGTTTAATTCTGTTCACATTTGTGTTAATTATGATTGCATTAATTTTCATTTAAATTAAGCACCTATTTTCCCCATGTGTCAAAGAGTCTGACCTGCCAAAAAACACTCACTCTTTTGAAAAACAGGCCATCAACACAATGACATAAAATTGAATTTTATCCAGTTTCCTGCTTTGGACCAAATGTAGGTAAATCCAGTGACTTAATATTTAATAATCTAAATGTAATTTGTTTTGTGTCTTTCATCATACAGTAAAGAATTGGATGAGAGCAGTTTTGCAGATTGGCCCCCTAATTATTTTAAGCTATTCATCCTGGTATCTGTCCCATTGATATTCAGCCAAACTGCCAGCAGGGGAGAGATCTGTCCAATCCAGGAGCTAAAATGAGAGTCAATCTGTTTTTTCCCTTGCTGCTGGGGTTTCCTTGGGTCCCGGCCTTGCTCTGCTTCAGTCATACACACAGCTTCAGGCCGAAACCTTCTTTGGCTTTGACTGCCTCCTGTTTCCCCATCTCTGCTCTGCTCATCACAGCTGTTGATGGGTTCTGACTGGCTGGCCACAGAAGACCAGCGCCTCGATCACATTGTTCTATAGTTCTCGCTCTGACGGAAAATGAAGACATCTTGGCCTCGTTGTATTTGCTGCTGCAGTAATACAATACATATCTAGAAGGAAAGCAAAACACGTACAAAATCTGTCATTTGGGTTAGATGCTAATTTATCTGTCTTAAGTTCTGGGAACAATATTTGTACTTTTCCCAGAGAACTCAGGTAAGTTTCATAGAAACTGAATACTAATATGACTTTTTACAGCATGGAACACAAATATGAAACAGAGAAAAAATACACTTGCGAGAAATATTAGCTGCATTAAAATATCTGACAATACTGTAAATGTAATTTCTAAACTGGAATATTTAGGTCCTAACTGTATTCACTAAAAAGCAAATTGCTTGATTCTTCCCTTTTACGGTCAGGATTCAATTACACAAAAATACGCAGACGACTTAAAGACTGCATGTAAGATTAAGATAACTGGTATTTCATGGCAAATGATTAAACTAGCTGACACAGTTTTATCCTGAACTTTGCCATTAAGACTGACATTTTTATGCAACGTACACTGTAGTCTGCTGGTAATCTAAACTGCTGTATGTCTTTCTTCTTTCAAGGGCTTTAAATAGCAAAGAACTGGTCTTCTTTACCCTTATTGCAAATGTACAGGAAATATGTCTACGCTGTAACAAGATGAACTGTCTGTGACTGGAGTGTACTTGGCTAACTATAGAACCTGGTGGTTCTTATCCACCATATAAACAGCCCAAAGAAACAGCAAACACACACACTCAGATCTGCTGCATGTACGGGAATGAGGACATTTATACAGCTCTAAATGGGATGAGAACATGTCCTCTGCACAGCAAGTCAAAATAGAAAAAGTGGCAAAAGTCTCTTACCACAAGTATAACTATTTCTTTAATACAGTTGTAAGCAACTCTATACTTTACTGTCGTATGTATTAATACCATTGTTCAGGCTTTCTTTTCCTTACTGGCAGGGAGCTATAGGAATGAATCTGTTAGAAAATGTAACAACAATGTAGGATCATGGGAACTGCCATTCTGGATAAGAACATATCCTAGTCCCGTATCCTGTCTGTGTTAATAGCCAGTATCACATAACCAAAACAATTATTGGTACTGTAGAATGACCTACCTATAGGAGACATTTCCTTCCCAATCCCCAGGCAGTCAGGCCTAGATCCTCCCACTGCAAGTTAGACACCTCCTTGGAGGAACCTGGCTTATGCTCTCCATCTGAGGCTTTATGAAATGTTCATGCATGTATCACAGTTTGTTTTCTCCTATTTGCTGACATGGTGATAAAAATCTCTGCTCACTGAAGGGGGTAATAAAGGTCTCTGGAGGACAGTATACTCAACTGCTTTGGGTCAGTTTCTCCGCTGGAATATGTTGTGGAAACTCCACTGAAGTCAATGGAGCTGTGCCCATTTATTCCAGCAGAGAATTTGGCGCCTTATATTTAGTGCAGGATTCTCAAAGGTTTATGCATGACAGGAATTCTGTGGCAATGTTGCTGGATTCCTTGTCAGTTATAAATAATTGAGTAAGAGTAAGGACTCACTTTTACATCTTGGATTTTATATTAGTTCTAATACAGAACATAAAACACTGGTTTTACAAAGCATCTTCCACCAGAGGGAAAAATATAGCTTTATACAGTAACATCAATTTTATAAAAGGATGACTTTCAATCAAAAGAAATTTACATGAAAACAGTTTCTTGTTTGAGAACTTATACAAATGCAGGATAATGGGACTCAACCTGATTCTCAGAAAATCAAATCATATGACCATCTGATAAATTGTGTTACTCAAAATTTCTCATCTCTCACATTGTAGAAATGTCTCAGCTTTTAAATACTGTGTAGATGATATAGCAACTTTCACTTTTCTTTTTACATTTCAAACCTTGAAAAACTTTCATAATCATTAATATGAACCATCTAGCATTTCCTTTTCCAACACGTTACACTGATCATTCATTAACTATTAAAAATGAAGATAACTATCATGAATTTTGATATAACTCAAAGACTTAGAAAGGATATACAAACAACTCACTCACTCGAGTAACTTTTAGATTACATATGAGGGCACATCCACACTTTTCTTTATTGTCAAATGCAATGCATCACTCAATTATCCGTCCGTTATTAGAATATTTTCTTTCACTCCTTGGCACTAGTAGTTTGGGTTTTCTCTGCTACCCAGCACAAAAGCGTTCCAACCACTTAATAGTATATAGGCCTGATTTGGTCCCAGAGTAATTCCATTGATTTTGGAGATCAAAATCTTACCTAAGACACTACAAAGGTTTATCTCTAAGAGCTTTAGCCTGAATAGTTCTGCTTACATGTATATGTCCTTATCTTAGTGTGAATGCATATGTGAAGGGAATGATAAATGTGTAGGTCTTAATTGATGTGGGAGTGGTGTTTTTGGGCTCATCACAAAAATTGGCATTATTATTTATACAGTAATGTAGGTAGTTTAGGTGTACACAGCTCTTAAAAATATAAGAAGACAGCTACTCTCCCCAGAAAGCTCGCCACCTAAATCAGACATTACACTGAGAGTAACAACACTATATAATAGTGCAAGCAGTTAGGAAGGGAAGGATCAAGATGGTTACAACAGATAAAGATTATGGATGAATTTTACTCCCCGTCACACTGCTGTGCATTGAGAATAATGCCATGGAAGTAAATGGAGCTACTTTAGGTTTATACCAGTCTAATGGAGATCAGAATTTGACTCAGTTCGATTTGCTTTTTACATTTGCTTCTATATATCTTGTCAAGTCCATACTTTTAGGTTCGCTTTAAACATTTTTCAGTTTCACAGGCTGGGTATGGATTTAATGAAAGCCTGATTCTGCACCACTCGGAGTTTGGCTAGGGACTGCAATGGGAGTGGATCAGCCTCTTAAAGCCAGCTGTCCCGCTTCGGTAGGGACAATCCCTTTTTAAAAACAAAAATGAACTTTTTCTCATTCCATTGATCCAGAAAGATCTCCCATTAAAAAGGACTCAGCAGAGTTAACACTCGCTTCTCTATTTGTCCTCCCAAGTATTCCTATTTATAAAATATAAATGTGGATGAGGTACATATTGCAAATCTGAACACAGGGAAACCCTCTGATCACCATATAACTGACAAGTGTAAGTTCCACAGAGGAGTTTATATGATCACTTGTTCTACAATGGGTAAAACCTGTTGGTGGGATAATTGATAACATTCACTCTTTCAGTTTCTTCTCCAGGGAGTTGTAGAGAGTGAGATTTAAATGTTTCAATAGCTGTAGCAGAGGGTGAGATCCTGTAGGAAGAATAAAAGAGGAAGACCTAGAAACAGATAGGAAAATGGTGGAAACAAAGGAAACTGGTAAGAAGTGGGGAGTAATAAGGGACAGAGATTCTGAACATTATCAGAGAAACAGAGTTGAGAGAGTGAAAGAGCAAGATTAATACTGTGTATATCTACAGTGCCATCCATCCAAGGATCTCCAAGTACACCGCTACCTCGATATAACGTCACCCGATATAACACGAATTTGGATATATCGCGGTAAAGCAGTGCTCCGGGGTGGGGGTGGGGGAGAGCGTGCACTCCAGTGGATCAAAGCAAGTTCAATATAACACGGTTTCACCTATAACATGGTAAGATTTTTTGGCTCCCAAGGACAGCGTTATATCGAGGTAGAGGTGTACTTTAAGTACGGAATAAAACCCACTTTAGACTGGGACAATGAGTCAGCAGCAGACCAGGGAAGAGAACCAAGCACTTTTGATGTATAGTCCTGTATTCTAACCAGGGGATGCACTAATTCAGAGTTGGTGCGGGAGTTGTAGCCCATTTCCTCCAGCCCTTTTGGCTGAGGTCCATTTGGCCAAAGGACTTGAAACATAGATTACATGAAGTCTTGTAAAGCAATTACTGAATTTTTAAAATCCCCTTAATTGAATTCTAAATACATTTCCATAAAAATCAAAGTACTTTTCCTTTTTGTGAGAACTTTGTTTATTCCATAAAACATTACAACATTTTGAAAAGCTCCAGAAAATTTTAAGAGAGAAAACCTTTTGATCTAAAAATCCAGGATTGAAGAATCAGTGGGGAATTCAAGAAGAATTATGTCCTCCCGAAGTAGTAAACATATGGAATAATTTGAGTTTAAGAGAGTTAGACATTTTTATAGAATGAAAAGAGGAACTGAAAGATACAATGACTAAGGAGGGCACTGGGTCTGACTTTCTGTTCCAAATAGCTCATTCCTTATAGATTTTTATGGCTCTCCTAGCCCCAATATTAAACACTTGACCTTTTTGTCAAATACTATTTTAGATTATTAGACTGGATGATTAGTTACTAAATATATGGTCTATAATAAATAGGAAATTATTCAGTACAGTGCTTCAACCTCAGTTCTTTCAGGTATTGCTCCCTTGATATTTAATGTTAGAACATCAAATCCCCTTATATTAGCATTACTTAACCAGTCTGATGCCCAGAAGCTGCACAAGGTTTTCATATGGGACATATAGATTTCTCATGGGGCACTATCCTGAATGCCCCAAATCAATGGTTTTAAGCATACATCACCCCGGAAGATAGGTTGCATAAGGAAGAAAAAGTAGCTCAATTAGCAATCACTATGGTGTATGTTTAGGAGAGGACCCCATGGAGTCCACAAGACTTATTTATAATGTACAAATCTAGCGCTAATGCAGCAAGACATTTTCAGATTTTGGGAACTAGTTCCCAATTACTAACAAATATCATAATTAGGTTTTTTGAAACAGATATTGGACCTGATTTACACTGGTGTGAGAGTTGAATCAGGCCCATTAGCTTTAATATAGTATGTAAGACCAGTTGCTCTAAGTCTTAACACAGATTATCCCTTATTTATTACAGGATAGTTATTGTCAGTCCAAATACCACTTTGAGGCTTTCTGCTGGTGTCATTACTCATGTGAGTAGTTCCACTGGAGTGAATGAGCTGCAGGATTGGTCCCAATATTTGCAGTGCTAGAATTTATATCTTCCTTGTTAATTATCCACCAGGGTGATGGATGCAGCCTATGTGCAAACCAAATAACATTACTCTTCCTCCTGCAGGAAGTTTAATTTATTAGCAATTAAAACTGATGTAGAAGAAATAGGAGAAACCACTTAAAAGTCCAGCCCTCAAAAATCATGCAGTGACTGAATGGTTTGTGGACAGTCAACCTCAGCTAAAAGCACTACAATGTTTACGTAACTGCTGCACAGTCTTGTTTTTAATAAAAGTTACCAATGCTGGGATTATTCCAGTGTAATTAAATCATGGTTTAGTGAGCAATTACTTCCAAAGTAAACTGTTGAAACCTGCTGTGCTTCAATTGTTGCCAAATCCAGTTCCTCCTCACTCTCTTCTTCCCAGTTGCTATTAGTTGCTCTAAATTCTGGTACGTAGGCCTAGTTGTAGTGTTATTAAGTGTGAGGAGATAAGGTTTGACAGTTCTTAGCCTGGAATTCAGTGAGTGGTTCGATGTGGCTCAGTATAATCTTCCATAACTAGGATCTGACTGTGGACTTTGTGGATGAGATTATTGGATGGCATAACTCCACTGAAGATTGCTAGGACTGAGGATGGAAAACTCACTTCCCACAGAAATGTGGCCAGGTTGGTCTGTTTCTCCCTTTATAAAAACAGGCGATACACATGAAAAGGGGGAGGTACATTCAAGAGAGTTTTACACAGATGACTGAATTTGTCACCACTCCCCTCCTCAGTGACCCATTTCAATAATTGTTATCCACATGATTCAAAACAGGATTTCTGGAGTAGCTTGTGGATTTGCACAAAGTTGTATAGAAGTAAATATAGCTGGCACAGCCAGTGAGGTTATAAATATCTACTGCTAAAGAGTCATAATAAAAAGTAATATCTCATACTTATACTGCGCTTTACACTTTTCAAAATACTGTATGAACACTGACCATGCCTGACAGGTAGGTACGTGTGACCTATATTTATAAAGGGAGAAACAGACCCACACAGCCACATTTGACTTGGCGTTACATCAGGGATGGATTTGACCTGGAGAGGTTAAAGTCAAGGGAGCTATTCTGGATTTACAATTTATGCTGGTGTAATTGATAGCAGAATCTAGCCCCCATCTTCAAGATGCTAATTCCACACTGCTGTCTCATACTGTGGGCTTTTCAACTACAAGGAGTAATTTATCAAATGTAATATACGAGTATGTATGTTTAGCCAACTGGACTCATGGATAAATTTGCCTCCTTCTGTATATGTGCATAAATGGATAACAGCTTAGCTGAGTGCCTGAGAACACCTCAGAAAAGATATCTTACTTAGGTATGGAACAAAACCATACCAAAAACTGATATAAAATCATTGTAGCCTTCTGCCAAAAGCTATGTTTTAGCAATAGCCCTGTTTTGCTATGGTTCACTATGTTTTCCATTACATCTAGCACAAAGGATAATGCAGGCTACATTTTCTTATGACTCAGGCAACTAGTCTAGAAATCCAGTGGCTCAGCTTTCTCAACTAGGCTCTTCAAGTCTGCATTTTAACCAGACATATCCCAGGCACCATCTGTCCATCTGTGCAAATGTCAGCACAGTCATTCCACTACAGTCAGGATGTCTTGAGAAAACAGTTAGTCACATTGAAAAATCTAATCTCCTTGATCACACAGTTCTAGTGATAATTATAACATTTCTATAACTCTAGGAAAACTAGAACATACGCAGATAATGACACAAATGACACTTATGAAGCGCCAGTGTGTTATAAATATAGGTGTTCAGTTATTGGCAAAATAACTATTTGTTATATTTTGAAAGCAGATAAATAACAAATAAGAATTTCAGTTTTTGCAAAATTACAAAACCAAAAACTTTATATGCATTAACCAATTGATGTTTCTAACCCATTTGCACCCCGTTCAGCTACAGTTTCCAGCTGCATATTTACATTGCAATCTACTCAACAAATATAAGAGGGACTTCACTAGTTTGCTACATCGGTATCCAGCATCACTTCATGTATGTCATTTACAGCTGGCAGAATTCAAATCTCTCCAATAATGGTACATTAGTTTTACATGCACCATGGTGATCCTGGAGTAAATTCTATATGAAGATTCATCTTAGAGAATGGAAAAGCAGTTCCAACATAGTATTAGACCTCACAAATGCATATAAAAAATATCCACGCAACCAAAAACAGCCCCTACAACAAACAAACAGACAATACTTTGGGCCTGTTTCTGATTTCACTTAGATTGGCTTTACACCAGTGCAATTCACTGGTTATTCCCAGATTATACCAGTGTGAGATCAGAATCAGAGCTTTTGGGTTCATCTATAATAGGCGTATGTTTCCTCTACTGATTTGTCTTTACTTCCCTAGGTTTCACTTAATCACGTGAAAAAAACAAAGTACATATAACTTATTGTTTTAGCATTTGATGCAAGAGAACATAAGGTTCAAAGAATATTGCCAAGATTCTGGGATGGCCTCTCAAAAGAGTTTGGTAATAGGTCAAGGCCGGAGAGGCTAAACATACTGACTTCATTGCTAGCATCCTGCAAACATGGGGTTTTTCCGATTCTTTCTCAAGAAACTACCTCTTGACATGAATGTCACTAACTAATTGGCTGATCCCTAACCTCCCTTTTCTGTAAGAGATCATTGAGATGGTAGTGGGAGGCCAACTTCAAGAGCATCTAACATTCTCCACTTTTATGAACACGAACAAGGTTTCAGACCTGAATGCTGCAGTGATGGGCACTGATAATCTTGGCATGGAAATGGAGAAAAGTCAGATGTCCTTGCTAATACTGTTGTATCTTGCAGTGGCCTTCAATGCTGTTCACCATGTGGTGCTCTTGACATGGCAAAGGGAGGAAAGAATGGCAGTTCTGCTAATTTCCATCAAGAAGTTCCCAGAAGCTGGTAATAGGTAACTAATTTTCCTTTTCAAGGGTTTTCAGGTCTTTCCTACACTGGTCACAGTTCAGACTACAGGGGTGTGAGTAGTCTGTGCTGCGCTGCAACTCTCCCGTGTGGGTGCAAACAAAAAGATTCCTACTTTGCTTTACTGTATTCCTCTTCAAACAGGACTACATTAATGTGAACTAGGAACCTTTCAGTTCATGCCCAAAGCATCCACATGGGAGGGTTACAGCGTAGCACTTTGGTGCACACTGCTACTCATGCCCCTGTACTTTGAACTTTGGGGCAGTGTAGACATGCCCTCAGTTGTGCAGTACCACAGTGCTGGCACCCCTCTTGTTCAAAACATATCTGTGATATGGGAATCGGTATGCACTACAGTGTCATCAATATCCTGATGACACCAAACTCTGCTGAAACCAAACACTACAGCTTCCTTGTGTCTGGCAGAGATAAGGTGTAGATGCAAGTTAGTTGGCCCAGGCTCTTTCTAGATAACATGAAGGTGATGCTGATTGGCAAGAGAAAGCTTTTGGAGAAACTGACAAAATCTGTGCCTTGCATGGTGACAGGTTTCAGAGTGGTAGCTGCATTAGTCTGTATCAGCAAAAACAATGAGGAGTCTTTGTGGCACTTTTGAGACTAACAAATTCATTTGGGCATAAAGTTTCTGGGTTCTAGCCCACGAAAGCTTATGCCCAAATGAATTTGTTAGTCTCAAAGGTGCCACAAGGACTCCTCATTGTTTTGACAAAATCTGTGACTGCTTTTGAAGCTGAGGCTGACTACCATTGTTAAGCAGGTCAAAGCCTAGGGTTCTAGTTATACTCATCTCTACCCATGGAGTCCTATCTAGCAAAGTGGCCCCAAATGCCTTTTTTCACCATCTGCAGCTGGCCAAGGAATTGAGTCTTTTGCCTTCATCACATTCATCTATATCTTCATTATCTCTTGGCTAGATGGCAGCAATGTGATTTACCTGAGAGCACTGATGACAGCCTCTTAGAAGCTTCAGCCAGTGCAGCATATGGCTGCCTGTTTTGTGAGCAGGGTACATTTAACAAGAGCAAATTACATCTGTGCTCCACACTTTGCACTAGCTACCTGAAACATGTCTAAGTATGTCTACGGCCAAGCCTGGCCCCATTCAGGTAAAGTGCATAAGATCAACCTCCTTGTCCTGGTCTTGAGCTAACTCTTGGCTACGTTACCATAGCCTTCCACCTATTGAGAAGGTTTTCCCACCTGGGCCCCATAAAGATGGGGTGCGAGGGACTATAAGGTTTTTCATAAATAATAGGAAGAATCAAAGTGCAGTCTATAGGGGGAGAGATAGCTCAGTGGTTTGAGCATTGGCTTGCTAAACTCAGGGTTCTGAGCTCAATCCTTGAGGGGGCCACTTAGGGCTCTGGGGTAAAATTAGTACTTGGTCCTGCTAGCAAAGGCAGAGGGCTGGACTTGATGAGCTTTCAAGGTCCCTTCCAGTTCTATGAGATAGGTTTATTATAGGCCAGTTCTTACAGAAGACACTGGCAACATTTATGTGGATTGTACAGCCTTAAATTACCACAAAGCGAGTGATACTTCCCTCCAAAAAATGAAATTTATGATTCTGCAATTTATTAAATCATCTTCTCATATATGCAAATAAATAAAATCTCCCTTACACCCCCTTGAGAAGCACAGAAGATATGCGGCGGAAGCAAGAGAAATGCACAGGTTTCGTGCAGGAACAAAGAGTATTAATACTAAGAGTGTTAAGAAAGAGGAAGAAAATACTTTAGAAAAAATTCTGATAGTGCTCATGTTCCAAAGAGAGAACTAATGAGTCCCCTAGTCATTACTGGGGAATTTTTCATGACTATAGTTGACTATAGCTTAATTGACTATAGCTTAATTTGTTCCAGAGCTTGGCAGGGCTGAGCCCCGGCACCTCTAGGCTTGGCAGTTCGTAGCCCCAACACCTCTGAGCTTTTCATGTCAGTTCTGAAAGTAAAAAAATTGCTTGAGCCCCAGCACCTAATTGCTTGAGCCCCTGACATCTCTTTCATTCCAAATTAAGCACTGTCTATATAGCGCCATTCATGAAACAATGATCCAGTTCTGTGTGAATAGCAAGGATCTTATGGCTTTCTGATTTATTGAGAATATTGTGGACTCCTTGTGCTTTGTGTCCTGGGATCACAAACCTGTGCAATGAACATCTTATCACTTAGCATATACTAACGCATTTAGTGTAAATAACACCCTGAAAGAACCACAGGCTATTATTTGTACATTTGTATTATTTTGAGTGCTTTAGGAAAATATGGGAATACCCTGTAGCTCCTGTAGTAACCTCCAATTAAAAAGATGTGTCAATACATTCACACTTGAGAGGAAAGGCAGCGTGGCTGGGTGCAAGGGACAACAATGTGATGTTGCAGTTATTGGCCTGTGCTTCTTTTATGATGAACTGAGGACCTGAACTTGCTGGAAGTTGAATGCCCTAAAGTTCTATTGCACCTCTCAGCAAAGGATCTTAATGGGGTTGTTGGGACCCAAGTTTTTATTTGTGACATGACCTTTTAAGACGAAAGGAATTTCTTCTATTATTTTCTTGACTTGGTCCTATGTGAACACTCATTCCCCAAATCTCTGTGGTCTAATCAGGGATATCGTAAAACCCTCAACTGAAAAACGGTAGACCACCTCTGTAAATCAGAAGTCTGATGAATACATCTCATGACGCAGATACGGTTGTCGCTTTCTATCAAGATAAGCAACACTGCAAGTTCATTTTTGTATGCTAAATAAAATAAAAATGTCAATATTTACACATAACCTTCAAGGCTCTTATTTATAGCTTTTTAGTATTCAGTGCAGACAACGTTTTCTTTAGTCCATTACTAACAGCTTGGAAATTTAGTTAGAGGACGCAACCCAAATGTTCCTCCAAATGTTGTTTCCAAATGGTCATCTTGAAAAATGCTCTTTTAAAGGATGAAACCTTTATGTGAAGATATAAGAGCCATATAAACTGCAGGGAACTCGTCTGAAGATTAAAACGACTAATGATAAAGATATTACTGTTAGTCATAGCTTAATTTGTTGATAGCTAAATCACTAGAGGCTTTTACAAGCTTCTTGAAACCTAACTATTGTACACTGCACATTCAACCCCTGTTTATACACTGACACAAACAAATAAAAAGCGATCATAACAGTTGAAATGTCATTAGAAACACAATTGAGAACATCTGTATTGTAAGCAGAAATAAATTAGAAATACTGAAGTGTTTTGTAGCGGTGAAACTGAGGAATAAAAAAAAAAATAACCTACAGCACCTGGATTAAGCAGTTATAAATAATGCATAAAGGAAAAATCTCATTACCCCCTGTGTAAACTCCCCCCTCAATGAAATATATTTTATGAATGTTGAATCACAGTAATAAGTGCAGCATTTGTTTTCCCCATAAACTTTTCCTTTCTTGACAATTGGATTCAGAAATAATGGCCAATAACTGCGCTGTCTGCAGGATTAGTTTCCTTCACCAAGCTGCTTTGAAGTGACCTTCAGTTTTTGGACAAGAAAGTAGAGCTGTGTGAATAATGGATTTTTCGGTTCACAATTCCAAAAAAATTGCGGAAAAAAAGTGTTTTGGGTTAAACAGAAAACTATTTTTTTGGAAATTTGCAGCAAATCAAAAAGTAAAAAGTTTTTTTGTTTCAACTAAGCATTTTTTAAAGTTTTTAATTTTTAAAAATAAAACAAAAATTTCAAAATAAGTACACATCTTGAACCGAAAAATCAAAACATTTCATTTTGAAAATGTTGAAACCAAACATTTTGACTTTTTTGGATTTTTTTTTTACATGAACAATTCAGTGATACCAACACAAGTTCATGAAATATTTTGGTGTCACTGAATCTGCCTATTATGCTGAAAAAGTTTTGGACAAAAAATGTTGCCCAGCTGTACCTATTTACATATATTTATCAGGAGTAATCTTCTTGCCTACAGTGATTTTACAAGAACTATAACTTACATAACTTTTTCACATCTTAGCTCACAGAGCCTAGTTTCAACAAAACAACACAATTAAAATAAATTAGCAAATGACTACAAATTCAATAGCACCACTAGAAAGTGTTTAGAATCCAAGCCTTAAATATTATAATTGCCTGATATCATGGAAGACCTTATGAGATTACAGTAGATAAGGAATATATGAGAATATGGAAAGTTTCACTTAAGCATAAAGCCAGGCCTCACAGCACAATTGTTTGCACTGTGAGATATGCAGTTCCTAGTTTCATTAGAAACAGCAAGTGCCATAAAAACAGGCAGGAAGCTTCACTTTAAAGTTCCCAGTTTTTTTACAATTTTAAAATCTTTGAGTAAAAATCCTGGGTCTAAGGCTTCTCTCATGTTTATTTTACAGAGTAGCTCAGTTAAAGTACTCAGTGGAGCAACTCTGGATTTATGCGGTGTAAATGATTGCAGAATCTGTTCCATTGATTTGAATGGAGTTACTCCTGATTTCTGACAGTGTGAGATGAGAATCAGGCTCCTTGTGATGTAGTCTGGGTGATCACTGAAGCTCTTTAGAAATTCCTTTAGCAATCGCCACGAATTCACTGGCACACAATCATTACTCTCTCCATAGAGCAGCATGGCAAAACCTGCACTGGTGTGAGTGTGGGAGGTTAAAAAGGAAGTCAGAATCTAGACTCAAATTACAACCTAGTAGATTACAAATGGAAAGGATAGAACTTCCCATCAACTGATAGATATAAAATGTCACAAACATAAAAACATTATGAAGTCAGGTTTGAATCTGGAGTGCTTTTCCTTCCATGATTAATGATTGGCCTCAAATAGGATGGGAAAAGGAAAGCAAAGTTCCCCTTGAACTGGCTTAAAAATGCCACAACTAAGAAAAAAAATATTGTAACATCAATTTAAAAAAAACAAAACAAAAAACAATCTCTACTAAAATGTAAAGGTCAGGAAAGATTTGGGTGTTTTTAAATGCTGTCTGAAAGAAATTTTATAAAGGTTAAGATGTCATGTACTTTCAGAGTTACAGGCACTGGCGGGGGGTCCATGAGTGCCAGCTACACCTCAGGCCACTCAGTGACTGTGAGACACAATGACAGTGGACAGCAGGAGGCTGGCGGATCAAGACTATCGCTGTGCCACTGGGGAAAACCATGTATTACTCCCCAAACAATATAGAGCTGTGTGCATATTTCAACAACCAAGTTCTAGGCAGTGTGAGATTGTATAAAATACAAAAATAGGCCTAAAAACAACACAAGGGTCTAATTTAAATCCTCTAAATCAAGGAAAGGCAGAGTACAGGCTCCTTCCCTGGCCTTAGCTCAGTGTTTCTCAAACTGGGGTCGCCGCTTGTGTAGGGAAAGCCCCTGGCAGGCTGGGCCGGTTTGTTTACCCGCCCTGTCTGCAGGTCTGGCCGATCATGGCTCCCACTGGCCACGGTTCACCGCTGCAGGCCAATGGGGGCTGCTGGAAGTGGCAGCTAGTAAGTCCCTCGGCCCACGCCACTTCCAGCAGCTCCCATTGGCCTGGAGCAGCGAAACGTGGCCAGTGGGAGCCGCGATTGGCCAGACCTGTGGATGGGGCAGGTAAACAAACTGGCCCGGCCTGCCAGGGGCTTTCCCTACACAAGCGGTGACCCCAGTTTGAGAAACACTGCCTTAGCTCAATCTGCTGCGCCTTGCAATTGCAGAGGGTAGAGAGGCAGCCTTAAGTCTGTGTCTTCTTGCTTCTACAGACAATGGGAGTGGTGTATGGGTGGGGTAATTTCCTTTCCCCAGTTCTGACAATGATGCCCTCTCTCGAGGTGCTTCACTAACTTCCCATCCGTTTCTGTTCAAACTCACAGCTCTCTCTTTTAAGGTTTTGCACAGGCCTGGCCTTGTCTACATCTTACTTCTGCTCTCCGGTTGCTCCCCACATTTCACTCTAGGTCCTACTCTCTCATCAGGCATTGCAGAGCCCTATGGGCTTGATCCAAAGCCCAGTGAAATCTTTGGGACTTTATCTCCCCTTCCCACTCTAACCTTTGGGCCTTTTTGCACATTGCATTGCTCCTTCTGGAATGACTCTGCATCCAGTGTCTTCACCCTCCTTTTTCAAATCTTTCCTCAAAACCCACTTCATTTATTTGCTTCATTTACTTTGCTTTCCACTGATGCTCTCCACTCCCGGGATCTTCAAGTTAGAAACCTAAGTGGGCAAGTGCTGGTGGATATTTTTGGCAAACAATTTGGTGAACTAAATGCCTAAGTTTGGTTCAAAAGGTCAGTGAACCCATCATTTTGTTTTGCTCTCAAGTGTCCATATAGAGGGAATTCTGGTGGTGTGAATATTCATAAAATAGGAATAATACAAACAATCCAAAAATAGTCCCAGGGCAAATGAATTTGTTTTATGGTTAAATGAATTTCATTTTTGGATGAAAGGGGAAAGAACAGCTGACTGATGGTGCCCAATCAAATGTTACACAGAGGCCGGACAAATAATGGAAAACAAAACAAAACGCTTACAAAAATATTGTTAATTATGAACAGCTTGACTGCTCTAGTGCTAGGATTAATTCAGAGCCCAGTGTGACTCATATTATCTTTAACTTTTCTCCTTTTTCCTACCTCTCCCTTTGTATGTTTCCTATATTCACCTGTTGTACACTGCAAGCTCTCCATGGCAGATACCATGGGCCAGATCCCCAGCCTGCCATCTGGCAGCTTTGCATTGTTCAGGCAGCGTAAAGCAGCTAATGTAACAGGGCAGCTGAGAATTTAATTGGGTGTTGCTGGCTCAATGTCACCTGCTCCCAGTATCTACCCCATAGGAGGCATAGCTGCAGCACCTTGAATTACAGCAATCACCAGCCAGCAGAATGTCCTACTTAGGCTGCTCTAAATTATGCTGGGGATCCCAGCCAACCCCAGGATTGGAAGAGCAGAAGGGCGTCTTAGAGGTAGCTGCCCCCCAACTTGCTCGGAGCAGGGCTTGGTTGGACCTGTGCCTTTTTCACTTTCTATAGAGTATCATACAAAGTGCTAGTGTTGTATAAATAGTCACTAAAATAATGCACAACAATACCACCAAATCTTCGGAGGGTGTCAAGTTAAAGTCTCCTTAGTTTTTGTAATGGTCTACGTTCCTCAAACGCTCTAAACATTTTTTTCTGCAAGTCTAATAAATAGCATGATTTCTCTGAAGCGCTGAAATGGCTCTGCTGCAGGTAGTAAAATAAGATGTTAGTCCAATTTTTGCAACAGCACAGATGCAAATAGCTGTAACTATTTTTTATAGACAATAAAAGTATCTTTCTCATTCTTGGAGAAAACAGAAATGTTGCCCGGCTGAAATGATCTCTCACTTGGCAAACAAAACTGTTTTCCTTTGTAAGATGTAACGTATATAGCAGGGTGGTAAAAACCTCATACTGGAGATAGGGAACCATGCTATGGATAGTACGCACATGCAAGCCTCCTCATGACCTCTCCTCACTCCATTATCCTCAGCCTCAGAGCACTCACTGCACTAGCAGAGCTTCGAGGGCCTAATGTAATTTTATTTTTTCTCCATCTCTCCAGTAGGAAAGGCTATTCTATATAGTATTTGAACACCATCCTTGTTTCTCGCTCTCTTTTTCTCTCTCACACACACATACACCCACGCCCTCAAACAAACTCCTATCTTTTACTCTCGTAGTCTAGTTATAGTGTTAAAATGATGCTGAAACACAACATGGAGGCAGATTTTTCTGTCTAAAACTGGCTGAATTTTCCCCTAACAGCTGCACTCTAGATTTTAATTAAATAATACCAGTTGTGCCTTATTTAACTAAGCCAGCACATCTTCCTTATGTCCTGGTATTGTATTAATTTCATTTTCTGATTTTTTTTTCAACCTACAAATTTGCATCTAGATCGGTATCCCTCTGTTGCTAAAAACTATGTCAACAAACACTAAAGTTTGCAGAGTCAGGGGTATATTTTTAGCCAGGCTAGCCTCTGGCCCCCTTTTCGGCAGGTGCAAATTGTGCCAAGAAAATATGTGCTTGCAAAATGCACTGTGGGCACAAGTCTGAGTACCTGACCCGCTAGCTATCTCGCTTGCACATGCACAGAGGTACAAATATGTAGAGGCAAACTGAAGGGGACCTTTCTAAAAGTGTGCTCCTGGACATCACAAAGGGCAAGAAATGCCAAAGCTAAAATTATAGCACCACTTTTAGCTCTTATAAATTGCATCTCTTGTATATTTTAATGATACACATTTGTATACAAACATCAGCAGTAATGGGTTAAAAATAATGCAATTAACCAGAAAAACAGAAATAGGAAACACTATGTATGTGCTACACAGCTGAGTTGACTAACATTGCCTTTGGAACCCTAACTTTGTCATTACCTGATTTTTCCCCAACAACTACATCACTTATTTGCATTTAACTTCCTTGTTATTTTTTAAAAAAAAGACGTGACTCCTGATGGTTAATTTTTTTTTAGCATTTTAGTAGTCCCAAATAATCTTTGAAATTCAGAACTTTGTTGCTGCTATTATTTGACTGGGAACTTTTTTTTGCGGGGGGAGATCAGAGGAACAGGGCAGGGTATATTCATGTACACTGTGACAGTTGCATCTTTGTAATGGAACAACAGAATGCTTGGAATTTGCAAAATATCCTAGAAAGCAGCAATACTAGCAAGATCCTAATGTCATGTGATGTAATTAGCTTTGATTAAAGGTCCAATCCAAATTGAAGAGAATGGAAGATGGAGCAAGCCCTTTCTCTGCACCTACAGTTGTTTCCCATAACATGATACATAAAAAACGATTTTTGTTGAAAAAAAGATTTTGCCTGCTTGGTTGTTACCTTGGAACGTTAGGTCCTGGCTGTCCTGACGGTTGCTGGTGATTGGAAAACAAATGAAATTATGATATCACAGGGCTGTGAAAGCTGAGCATTTCAGAAGGGAAGAGATTTTTATTTGGATTTTGTGGTTATTGCTTTTGTTCACACTTACTTCATTCCAATACCTAATTAGAGAAAGGATATCTTTGTTAAAGACTCAGCACCGCCCATCCTTCCATTTAGGATTGAGAACTAATAACACATACCCTCTGAAATCCACACAAAGTCTTCCAGGGAAACCAAGGAAGACCAGACTTGACAGCTTCACTTCTCTGCCTGTGTTTTTCCAATGCCACTCAGGAGCAGAGCATACTTGCACATACAACTTTGAAAAAGTATCTGTCATACTCAGCACTTTTGTGCACAGGTAGTAAGTCAAATGGCTAACACTTATTTGACATGTTGTCATATTATATGCAAATGAATTTTAAAATAAATCTATGAAAAACTTAAAGCAGAGTCTGCAGGGATTTCTGTCTAAATCCTGCACAGACTACCCCATTTTGTTCTTTTGTGAAAACAGAATTCAACAGATACCAGAGCAGAGCAAGACAAGAAGAGCAGTTAGGGAGAAAGCAGATCAGGTTAATTTCACTTAAAGGAATAAGGCCAGGTCTTGAGGACAGAAAGAAAGAGCAAGAAACAGAAGCAGGAAAGCAAATGAGCCCATAGGGAAAGCAAAGAAAAACCCAAAATAGAGCCAAAATAATTTTAAAAAATACAGCTTGATCCTGCACTCTTTACTCTGCCAAAACTCTGTTGATTTCAATGGGAATTGTACAGGAGTCGAGGATGCAAGATTGGGCCCCATGTGAAGTAGGGATCCAAGAAGAAAATTCTTTCCTTACTTCTCTTGATGAAATTAATATATGGCTGCGTTACTAGACCATCTCCTATTATGAATTTTAGAGCAATGTCTTCCCTGCATCAACAGAAAAAGACAGAAATAAATAAAAAAGCCCAATGAAAAAAGCAGCAGACAAACAACATTGTTGACCTAAGGGAGAAGAAGCTTATCCCAGTGGGACTCTGACTCCTCATTCATGCTAAAGAGGATGATGACTAGTGTTCAAGCAGCCGGGCTGCTGACACAATATTCTTTGCCAATCACTCTCTGTTACTGGTGAACCTCTTGTATTACATTTGTGTGAGTACCATTGCCCATTACTAATCAGCATAATGTCAAATGAGATCAACATTAATGGTGGGAAACATGATGCACAAAACAAACTTGACATTGGTGATGCATCTGTAAAACTGCATGAATCAACAGAGCCAGAGCAGATGTGCATTTGTGCAATTCATGCTGTGAACATTCGAGTGCTCTGTTCATGGAATCTGGTCCTCAGAACTGATAGATCAGACATTTCATCATAGGCATTACATGAACAACATTACAAGACTAAAATGACTATACACAACTGTGTTACACATGCCCCACAAGCATGAAAACAGAGACATTTTAGGTGTAAAACAGAGCACTACATAATGGTTGGGTTATTTTGCAGGAAGCATTACCAAATAACAGCATTCAGAGACTGCTCTTATAGAATAAAGCTGTAACTTTATTATAGAGAAAATTTCTATATTTGCATCTGGGGGAAGAATTCTGCCATATATGAAAGAACCGTGATGATTTTCCAAGCCATTGTGCAATCTGTCTCCATGATATCATGCTTCCAGTGTCATGCACAATACATTCTATATCCGTCATCAAAGCCAGTCTCAACTGCTGTCTGACACTGGCTTCATCAAGATAAAAACAAAAATCGGTAATAAAGGTGTAATTGCTCCAAAGGCACAGTATGATTGTTTCATATATTTACATAAATGGTTCCTACCCTGTTAGCACATTCCGAATCAATGTCCACAGTGTTTATTCTAAAGTGAAATTTTAGTCTCCCCCTTCCTCCTTTGTTTATGAATATCTGTGTTTCTGACAACTGACAAAGGGCATGCTGAAGACTTACAGTATTCACGGTTGGCTATGTGCTGCAGTTGGATTTTCCCCACATAGCTTTATTCAGTGTGCCTTAGCTCTGAAGAAAATGGCCAGGTATTGCAGACCCAGTAGTAGCTGAGCTCCTCAGCAAGGACAGCCATTCCTACCCTAACTCTGGTGTCTTCTCTTTTTTTAGATGAATTTAGCGCATGTGAAAGTTCTAGATGGACAGTCGTGGAGGCTGAAGTCCTCCATTCACCCACAGAACTTGCACAAATACAGACAGATATCATCTTCCTTTCCAAATGCAAACGGATGGACATCATACCAAATGGACTAAAGGTAAAAAATCCACTGCTATCTACATACTACACAGACCACAGTGAGAGATTATGCCATACTCTATCAAAAAATCTAAGGAACCACCTGATCAGCATCCTATACAGCAAACAGGAAAACATCAAAAAAGAGCTCTCCAACCTGGAGACTCTCATTAATAACCAAACTTCTATACAAACGGACTTCACTAGAATAAGACAGGAGATCTACATTACTCACTTCACCTCTCTACAAAGGAAAAAGGACTGTAAGCTGTCTAAACTCCTACCTGCCACATGGGGCCACAACCGTGGTACCCCTAACCCACCCAGCAATATCGTCAATCTATCCAACCACACACTCAGCCCAGAAGAAAAGTCTGTCCTATCTCGGGGACTCTCTTTCTGCCCTGCCACCCCCACCAACATGATACAGTTCTGCGGCGATCTGGAAGCCTACTTTCACCATCTCCGACTCAAAGAATACTTCCAGGACAACACTGAACAGTGCACTGATACACAGATGCCCTCCCACCAACAGCACAAGAAGAAGAACTCCACATGGACTCCTCCTGAGGGTCGAAATGACAGTCTGGACCTATACATTGAATGCTTCTGCCGGCGTGCACAGGCAGAAATTGTGGAATAACAACATCACTTGCCTCACAACCTAAGTCGTGCAGAACGCAATGCCATCCGCAGCCTCAGAAACCACCCTGACATTATCATCAAAGAGGCTGATAAAGGAGGTGCCGTTGTCATCATGAACAGGTCTGACTACCAAAAGGAGGCCGCCAGACAACTCTCCAATACCAAATTCTACAGGCCACTTCCCTCAGATCCCACTGAGGAATACACTAAGAAACTACAGCATCTACTCAGGACACTCCCTACACTAACACCAGAAGAAATCAACATACCCCTAGAGCCCCGACCAGGGTTATTCTATCTACTACCCAAGATCCACAAAGCTGGAAATCCTGGACGCCCCATCATCTCGGGCATTGGCACTCTCACTGAAGGACCGTCTGGATATATGGACTCTCTACTCAGACCCTATGCCACCAGCACTCCCAGCTATCTCCGTGACACCACTGATTTTCTGAGGAAACTACAATGCATTGGTCACCTCCCAGAAAATGCCATCCTAGCCACCATGGATATAGAGGCTCTCTACAAACAAACATCCCACACACAGAAAACAAGCTGTCAGGAACACTATCCCTGATGATGCCACAGCACAACTGGCTGCTGAGCTCTGTGCCTTTATACTTACACACAACTATTTCAAATTTGATGACAATATATATCTCCAGATCAGTGGCACTGCTATGGGCACTCGCATGGCCCCACAATATGCCAATATCTTTATGGCTGACCTGGAACAACGCTTCCTCAGCTCTCGTCCACTCATGCCCCTTCTCTACCTACGCTACATTGATGACATCTTCATCATTTGGACCCATGGGAAGGAGACTCTGGAAAAATTCCACCATGATTTCAACAGCTTCCACCCCACCATCAACCTCAGCCTTGACCAATCTACACGGGAGGTCCACTTTCTTGAAACCACGGTGCAAATAAGTGATCGTCACATTAACACCACCCTATATTGTAAACCTACCGACCGCTATGCCTACCTTCATGCCTCCAGCTTCCATCCCGGACACATCACACGATCCATTGTCTATAGCCAAGCACTGAGGTACAACCGCATCTGCTCTAAGCCCTCCGACAGAGACCAACACCTACAAAATCTCCACCAAGCATTCTCAAAACTACAATACCTGCACGAGAAAATAAGGAAACAGATCAACAGAGCCAGACGTGTACCCAGAAGCCTCCTACTGCAAGACAAACCCAAGAAAGAAACCAACAGGACTCCATTGGCCATCACATACAGCCCCCAGCTAAAACCCCTCCAACGCATCATCAAGGATCTACAACTCATCCTGGACAATGATCCCACACTTTCACAGGCCTTGGGTGACAGGCCAGTCCTTGCCCACAGACAACCTGCCAACCTGAAACATATTCTCACCAGTAACTGCACACCGCACCATAGTAACTCTAGCTCAGGAACCAATCCATGCAACAAACCTTGATGCCAACTCTGCCCACATATCTACACCAGCGACACCATCACAGGACCTAACCAGATCAGCCGCACCATCACTGGTTCATTCACCTGCATATCCACCAATGTAATATATGCCATCATATGCCAGCAATGCCCCTCTGCTATGTACATCGGCCAAACTGGACAGTCTCTACGCAAAAGGATAAATGGACACAAATCAGACATTAGGAATGGCAATATACAAAAACCTGTAGGAGAGCACTTCAACCTCCCTGGCCACACTATAGCAGACCTTAAGGTGGCCATCCTGCAGCAAAAAAACTTCAGGACCAGACTTCAAAGAGAAACTGCTGAGCTTCAGTTCATCTGCAAATTTGACACCATCAGCTCAGGATTGAACAAAGACTGTGAATGGCTTGCCAACTACAGAACCAGTTTCTCCGCTCTTGGTTTTCACACCTCAACTGCTAGAACAGGGTCTCATCCTCCCTGATTGAACTGACCTCGTTATCTCTAGCTTGCTTGCTAGCATATATATAACTGCCCCTGGAAATTTCCACTACATGCATCTGAGGAAGTGGGTATTCACCCACGAAAGCTCATGTTCCAAAACTATAAGGTGCCACAGGATTCTTTGCTGCTTCCACAGAACTGGATATTCCAGTGCTAGCTCCACCAGTGCTCACCAGCCCCGAAGAGGAGGGTCCAGTTTCCATGTCCATTCAATACTTGACATTTATGGTCAGATTACCAATAATGGTCCCAGTTGTGGTGTTGTTTTTTTAACATAGACTCCAGTCTGCTGCCATCATCAGTTTCTTCTGCATAGTCCAACTGACAGCCATCACATTGTAACAACTTCTGGTTACTGTTGATCTGGGTTGTATGTGTATTGGGGATGACCTAGAAGTGAAAGCTACCCATATCCCCATACCAGCCTCTAGAGTTATCCTGACTACTTTATTATTATTTTTTGAAAATAATCCTTGATAGCAATGATGTTGAGATCACCAAAATCTCTTCACTTGGGAACACAATTTGGAATATTTTTATCTACCTAGTTCAACAAAATACAGCATGAAACACAAAATTTGGAATATTAAGATATTACAAGTTGTAGCTAAACTAAAATATGAAACCCTTTTCAAGGCATTTCATAACATAGTTGTACATAAATCAGAAACCCTGGACCAAATTCTGTTCTCAGTTAAACTAGCACCAGTTGGAAATAAAGAAAGGAAATTGGTATTGTAATGTTGTTCATGTAATGCCTATGATGAAATATCTGCTCTATCCGCTCTGAGGACTACATTCCATGAACAGAACACTCAAATGTTCATAGCATGAATAGCACAAATGCACATCTGCTCTGGCTTTCTTGTTGCTCTGTCATATAGGACCTGTTTGTGATCTCACGTATCAATACCAGTGGAATTCCATTGACCTGAATGGAGCTATTTCTCATTTACATTGACGTAACTCAGAGAAAACTCAAGTCCAGAGACTCCCGTTTGTGCAAGTTTAATTTCTATTTCCTTTAATAGGACTTACTCTTGCACACTGAAGAGTGAATACTTAAGATGAAAAAAATCCCTGGATCCAAATACTTCCCAAACTTTGAAAAAATTTGTATCCAAATCCTAATTGTATGTTTTGGAACCATCATCAATGAATATGCACCAAAATTTCCCATTTCTCCTTTAACAGTAGTGTGAGCTGGAGTAGTTTGGTTCAGGGAGTTAATGCTCTGCTTTCATCTTTGGAAATGTGGACTCAGATCCTCATGAAATGTAAAAAACAACATCGAATTCTCTCTCACACACAAACAGTGCAAACTACACATTTACATTTAAAATACCTACGCATGGTTGTTCAATATTATGTTGTCACATCACTTTTTTACTTTAAAAAAATCCTCCTGGACAATAAAGGGGAAATAAATACACAGGTGATAATCCCACAGGTAAGAACTCTACAGGTAGGAATGCTTGACCATATCTAGTCATACATACTTATAAATATGCTTGGGTATGCATCATGTTCTTTAGTAAATTCAAACTCTTAGCAAATAAGATTCTTGTTCTTTTCCTTTAGTCTGATGGATGTATCACATTGAGCCAATAAACCATAGTATCAGACAAAGACATTTGTTGCTTGTTTAGACATATGACCTGACAAAAGGTAGGGGAAATTTAAAAAAAACCCCAAAGAACTCATAACAAAAACCCTAAAGAGTACCAAAGAAATATGCCAAGAGAAAATGTGGCACACATCCTTTATACATGTTTCATTTCTGTTGTTTTGGTTGGAAAACAGCTGCAGGTGTCCTCTAATTATATCACCATTTTCACAAATATCAACTGTCATATTTAATTTGTTACATTTACCATACAGCCTCCTCGAACAGAACACTTCTTTCAATACACATTTTGTGCCAGAGTTTCTAACATTCAAGCTAACTTTCAAGCTAATCAATTAATGCATTATTTACAAGTTAAATGTTATTAAAAACAGATTCTTAATTTACTAATGATTCAGTAGACCCCAGGCAATATTCCAATTTGTTTTTCTTGAAAATGGAATAACACTTAGAACAAGGGGGAAAATAATGTCAAGGATACTTTGGCCTACTCATCTGTGCTATAGTTTCTATGTGGTTTTTCTACCTCCTAATTCCCCCTCCTCTTTTTTTTTATACTGTATTTTGAACACATCAGCTAACCAGTTGCAGAATGATTGAGAGGAAAGGTCTATGAAAAATGAAAAAAACCCAGCAGAAACACTATTGTGAGTTTTGTTTTTAAAAAGCACCAGGCAGTCTGGAATGATTCAATACACATGTTCACCATACAATACAACACATTTTGATTTACAGCACCATTCTAGCATTACAGCAGGTTAAGAAGGTTAGAAGTCAAGGGAAATTAAATGTTATTAGCATTCTACTGTTGTTGTGCTGCACAATGTGAGTACATACCTTTTCAAATGCACTTTTAAACTCACATTTGTTTCTAAAGCTTTTATCTCCTCAGAAACTTTCAGGAGCACTTGCGTACAGTTAGCCTTTTCTATTTTTGTGTGGCTTTTCCTTTCATATATATGCTTGTTCAGATGCTTCATTAAAGACTAATTCCCTTCCTATTCCCTTTCCTTCACCCTCAGACTGCAATCACCTACAATATGGTGGTTGCCATTAAAATCAGAATTACCATTTGAAGGTAATTATTGTAAGGACACTTAATATACCTGTAATTCCATGGTAATGCTAATTAGTTTCAAACACTAAATGTCAACATTTTAATGACGACCATTGTGGCTTCAAGATAATTGTGTCAGTATGTTTGCTTTAATTTGGGGGAAAAGTGAAATCCAAGCAGGAATTCATGATCATATGCATTTTCTGCCATAGCATGGTTTTTAAACTATAGGTGTACCCGACTTACAAATTTCGGGTCTGAACTGAACATGAATTTTGGGTGGGTTAATGTTTGGATTCAATGTTCTGGTTTAGCCTGTCACAGAGACAGGCCTATGTTACCAAATTTAGAACCAGATATGGACAAAAATATGGATCCAAACTTTGTGTTTGTGCATGCATTGGGAAGGTGGATGGAGGTACAGAAGGTGAGATGTGAAGTTCTGGTTTAGGCCCATGGCTGTTGATGGATCATTTCAAAGAGGTGGCCAATCGTAGGATTTAACTTCCTGTGGGCCTCAAATACTTAGGGTGAGTTCCCTGGACAGTTAGATGTTTCATTCCCCACTTTTGTTGCTGTACCACATAAGGGATAAAAGTCTACTACTACTAACAGCTAACATTATTACTCCCTTTGCTTAGGTGGTGGAGGTCCAGGTTCTACCTCTGCTGAGGAGCTGCTGTGGTGGATCATTATAAAAGCATCCATCAGAAAGTTTCAGACTTTGAAACTAAGTTTGTGTTTATTCAACTTTACAATCACTTCTCTGTACTATCTGTGTTTCACATACCAAGAAACTGCATTACCCTATGCAATTGAATTAGTTGTACCGTGACTCAAAGGCATTAAACAATGACTTTGATATTTTAAGTACTGACTAAGAGGAATTTTTAATTCCTTTCTCATAGTAAAACAAACAAACAAAGAAAGAAAGAAACAAACAAACAAAAAAAACCCCTCAGTTACACAACCTTGAAACAGTTATTCATTCTCTATTCTGGGTGGACTCCACTGAGACAGAAAAAAAGCATTTAGTTTGCTTAACTGCAGAATTAAAATTAAACAAACATAGACATGCACCTTAATGACACCCAGCAATGCTAGAGTAACAATTTGTTGCTTCTAAAATTTGTTATTTAACATAAGGGGTAAATCTATTGGGAGCTTTTCAGGTGCTGCTGAGTCTGACACCCGCTCTCCTGCTTTTTTGCACGGGAGGGAAGGAGAGAAGGGGGAGGTGACTTGTACTCACTTGATCAGAAGAGTCTCTGCGAGAACTCCGAAGCACACAGCTGCTGCATGGAATACAGGACTGGGTGGAGGGTCCTTAAAAGCTACCATCATTCGATAGACTGCAAGGGGAATGATAGTCACTACTGCCAGGACCAAGCAGAAGAAGAGCCAATTCTGCCAGTGACAAAACAGGATTCTCCACACTGATCCTTTCTGTAGCTGGTACTGGGGGAAAAAAAAAAGAAAAAACAGGTGGATTAATGCTGTGAAACTATGAGCATTAACTGCTAATGCTACAGGGCAGAGCACCTAAGTGATGATTCACATCTGACAATAAACATATGAATAACTGTTGAAAGCTTGTTTGATTTTCACAAAGGGGATTAAACAAACATTCATTTGTTCATTAGTTTTGAGCAACACTTTTATGGCAGGAGATGCATTAAACCTTAACATATATCTGCAACCAAGACATTTGGGGTTTTTAAAGATTAAGACACAAAGCAATGCAGAATTCTGTTTATGCGGAATGGCCTTGAACTACCTGTAATGGAGTGAGCTATGGTTATTATACATTAACACTGTGAATCTTCATCCTGTTGTAGGCTAGTAGGGATGTGTGTGTGTGTGTGCATGTACGTGCAATGCTGGCCCTCAGACATTTTTGTGCTCACCTGGTCCTGGGACAGCTGTGTGATAGGTCAGTCTCCTGGTGTAAATTACAGCCATCTGTAGGTTGCTCTACATTACAGCAGCAGCCATTAGCTCCAAGGGACTCTCATGGAACCTGGGGATCAGGAAGTCCCAGGCTACTCAGGTCTTGACCCTTCTGTTGGCTGCAAGAGGGGTATAGCTCATAACTCATTAAATAGCTTTATGCCACTGGAAGATCCCCTTAAGCAGACTGGTGTCTCCTGTGGCTGGTTACATTGACTTTAGGGCCACTTTGCAACACTGGTGCAGTGTAAAGCAGCCCTCACCCAAAGAAGAACCTGTGTCCATGTTCTTCTGATCTGCAGGGCAAGATTGGAAGGTAATAAATGGAAAGAAACTGATGACCTCAACTGGTGTAAATCACTGTAGCATCACTGAATTCAATATGCCCATTCTGGATTACACTAGCCCAGAGAGATTTAACCTGACTCAAGTGAACAAGCTATACTGTGTCTCTTTTCCCAGAGGGCAGTGGTTTTGTGAGAAGTGCTGCATGGTGTAAAGTTGGATATGACTGGGTCAGTGCAAACATAATCACAGACCTCCGGTCTCCCATTTATGTGCCTCTGGGTCTTCACCTCATCTCACCAAGCGATAACATAAAAGGTTACGACGTGCAAAGCAAAAAGCTCATGTTGTTAGCTTCGTGAACTTGGAAAAAAATGAATTCCTAAAATTATTGTAAGCACAACACACTCGACATCATATACCACTGAAATAGATGGAAGATGGCATCTGAATATGATTATTAATTTAATAACATACTCGCCTGGTTATTATAACAACCCTACACATGGATTTTTGCATTACGATCAATGAGGGCTGTACATTTACTTGACTTATTATAATCCATCTTACTATTCAGACGTACAGTGGCAACACTAGTGAACAGCATTGTTTTTGGGAGATAACCACCAGCATCTTGTGATATTCCTATTCATCTGTTGTAATGTTTAGAAGTGGGCCTCTTAACTCTGACCATTGGACCCTGACAGCTGTCTGTATTTCTCTCTGGCTCGTCAGCGCTAAAACCAATTAAAGACAGACTGTGCTACCTATTGTCACCACACAGGGTCTTAAATCCTGGCCTGGATTAAGTAGCCAGGGAAGGGACTGCTGACTACATTACACAGCCCACTGATACATTGCATGGAGATTACAAAAGGGCAACATGGCTTCTTGTGAAATACTGCAAGAAATCTCATGGGGTAATAATTTATTATTTATATACGGGAACTTCTCAATGGTTTCTGTGAAGATTACCGCCACTCCATGCAATGTGCTGTACAAATGCATAACAAGACAATGTCCCTGAAGAGCTTACAATTTTCAGACAATCATTGTGAAATGTCCTCCAAGGGGACACAACTTAACAAGGACCATCTTTACAATGTTACTCCTTTAGTTTGTGATTGCAGGTTCTTCTGGGAATTTCCTTATATTGCCTCTCTCAGTGATGCTTGGACTTGGCTGTAGATTATGCCGCTATGTATAATATGCACAGAGAATTGTACACGGGCCATAGAAGAAGAAAAGTAAAAGATCTCCCTTTTCTGTATTTGAACTGGATTGTAAATGCGCAAGTCTCAGAGACGCAAGCCAATCTGGGAAGAGTAAAACCTCTACCAATTCCAGAAATATGAGAACTTCTCGAACACCACTTTCTTCCTTCTCTCTAGTTCCTACTGCATTCATCTACCTCTCTCCCCACAATCTCCAGAAACTGCCTGGCTACATCCCTGCCCAGGACCCTCCAACTGAGTCTAATTTGCTCTTGAGATGGGCCCAAACTAAACCCTGGAGCTGACTACCCCTGAATTTCAAGAAAGTTGGATCTGGATCCAAATGTTGTGACTTGAGCAAGTTCTACTTTGCCCTCCTGAACATAACAATATGCTCCAGCTACAACTGGCAAAACTCCTTCCTCTCCATTCCATTAATGGACAATAAAGTTCCCCTACCTTTGATGATCCCATTGCAGGACCCAGCAGCTTTGGTACCATGTCTTCAGGCATCTGGATGCTAGTCAGTTCAAACCATTTGCACTGTGGGGCATGAATCCTACACAATGGTGCAAAGTCTCAAAGCATAAGGAACTTTAATTGACTGGCAGGTGCACCTGGTAGGTCAATTGACAGTCGTGCAACTTATTTCTAAAGGCAGAGGGGCACTATTGGAGTGTTGTGAGCTAGGAGGAATTCAAGTGGCCCAGCAGAGGACTGCAAAGAGACAAAGCTTGTGCATCAGGAGGATGGAAGCTAGATTTTATTGGATGGTCATAAGAAAGGAGGAGGGAAAACGGACCTGTTGGAGGGTGGTTAGATGAGAGAGTTAGGGTTATTATTGTAGTCTCAAGGAGGTAAAGGAAAAGAGAATTAGAAAGTTCGGATGTGTTTTGGTAAGTACTCAAACTCTTGTATGCTTTGTTGAACAAGATATGACCCAACCCATAGAGACCAGATGAGGATCTAAAATTCCCCAAAGTTCAAGGGTGTTCATGTGTGGGTTTTACTTCACTGCTATCTCTTTTCTGAACCAAGTCAGGTTCATCCATCTCTAAAGAAAGCCCATGCTAGAAGCTGATTCACAAATGCACATTATGAAAGCTGAAATGGCAATACTCAGTACACAGTCAGATGAGGATGCAGACATGTCTGTGCAAAAGAACAGAGTAGGGCCTAAAGTTCTTAGCAAACTTGACTCGTGTATAGGATTGTGGGGGCTAAGCTAGGAGAAGGACATCTATTGTGCCAAGTTAACTTCACTACACCCACTTGCCTGTCATTTTTGTTGAAACTTAAGAGAAGGGACTGACTGAAGAGGGGACCTCAAGCATCCAGACACATAATGGATTCCTCTACTGAGCCATCACCCTTTTTTATTTTCACTTTTGATGCCATTTAGCATTTAAACAGGTAGCATTTGCGTGGAATTGGTTTCTCCAAACTCCATACCTTATACTTAGAAATCAAAAAAGTTATTTCAAGGGCTGTGTTGCTATGTGATTGCAAAAACTGCATTGCAGGAAGAAAGGACACCAATAAGAGCTTTTGGAAAACAGAAAACATTTAACTATTGTGAGATTATTTTTCGGTGTCATTGTTTAGAAGCACCTGAAATGACTGAAGCTTATCTCTGCACATTTGAAAGGCAGTGTGACTCATACTGTGATTACGTGAAAATACCAGAGAGGGAAATAGACATAGCCCATAGTTAGGATTAAACATGGGTCACAAGAAATAATCAGTGTTTACAGCACATTTAACCTGGATGCGGTAAATTTGTTCAGATTTTATTTAAGAGTAAACTTTCAGTGGGGAGTGTGTGGTAGCAAGGACAGGACTCCTATACCGAATGCCAGAGGACTTTTGCTGAGTCTAACAGTCTGAGAGCTCACAAAACAAGAATCATTTCTTGCCATAATTAAACTGTGAAGTGTATTGCTTAAAAAGAAGTTTTAATTACAATTGGAGTTTCCAATCCTAGTGCTGGAGGCAGTTGTCTTGCTGAAAATTGATGCCATTCGTGGCACTGACAATAGGCAAACCCAGTGGAAAAGCCTGTAAACAAGCTTCTAGCTTTAACCATAGGGGAAAGCATTTTTGTTGTTACACTATTATTAAAACAGGTTGGGAATGGATCAACATACTCTTCTATTGAGCTGACAATTATCATACTGTTGATATCACAAACAATATCATTTTTCAGCAACATGGCCACCTCCAGCACTAGACTCACAAATGTCAGTTGTAACTGTAAGCTGGTTTAACAGCTACACCCTCAACATTTGATAGTTTGTTTCTGGTGAAAAACAATTCTTATCTCGAGAACAATGGAAACCACTGGGCTGAGCAAAACCACCTCCTGGAGGTGCTGGGAAACCTCAGCTCCTCCAACAGTCATGTGCATTCCCCATCTCACAGCATTAGGCCCTATTTGAATACAAGAGTAGTAGACCTTCACTCCATACTGTGCAGTAAAGAACTGGTATCTGGATTGGGTTGGCCAGGACCTATATCCGAGTGCCAATTCCAAAGGAGCACAGAAGAATCACTTTTCCCAAACCATATGTCATCGTGCCAAAAAGACACCCCACATCAGTGTAGAGCAGATAGGAATTAGATCATTTGAAAGAAGGGAAGGGGGGAAATTGCCTCCTCATAGCAATGACAAAAAAGTCTCTGCTTTCATCTCCTTCACTTGAACTCTCTCCTGAGAACGGTCAAGGGGCACATTCTGGATGCAAAGATTGAAAAAGATCAATTTCAATGCACCAGAGGGTCTAAAAGACAGGTCTGCAGCTAAATCCTGCCCTGCATCACTGACCTGGGACACTGAAATGAACATGTTGGATCTTAACATATATTGAGAATGGAGTTCTTCTTGCATAGTCAATAATAAATATGCTTGCATGAGAACAGGTGATAATGGAAGAAGATAGTCCACTATGTGCCCAATATTGAGGAAAAGCTGTATTAATAAAGATGGATGACAACAGAATACTATTTATTTATAGTATTTCTTGCAATAAAGCCTCTCTCTAGTGTATTACCTCTAAGTAGAAATCCCCTAGTGTAACTACCCCTACAGCTCACAGCCACATGACACAGCGTGACCTAACCAGAACCGTAACGACAATATGAATGCCAGTGTTAGTCACAACAACACCGGAGAAACTGTTCTGCTACATTCATCCTTGTGTAAAGAGGTCAGTGTAGGTATGGCTAATGATGGTATCTGTGTAATCATTACAGCCTGAGTCTCTCAGAGATAACATGGTTGGATGAACTAGTTTGGGGGTAAGTAAGACCTAGGAGGAAGCTCAGTTTTAGTCCCTGATCAAAACTTAACTTTTTAAGGTGAAGTGCTAGACACTGGATCCAGGTGCCTCTGACTGGAAACAATGAATGCATATAGTCTGCAATTTCAATTGAGGGGGTCAGGGGCTTAGTAGAATGGCTGAAGTAGCCCTGTGTGCTCCTAATGTGGATCTGATATTTGGTGAGGGAGAAAGGACGAGAAATGAACAATACTGATACCTGAAGCCCTAATTCTGTCCACAGAGCTGGTACATGACAGGCAAGCTTCTCCATCTGGGGCCACAAAAATGTATCAACCCTGAACTGGACCGGAGGAACCAGTTCTAGAGGTGAGAGGTCAGTTCATTACCCATGTGTTTTAGTGCAGGGCCTCTCTTGAGACTGAGACTGTGTGCAAAGTGTGATATGCCATTTGTCATGTGAGCAATTGTCCATCAATGTGGACACTAAGGAATCTGAATAAAACTACCGACTGATTTTACACTGGCTACTCAACAGGTGGCAGATAATAGTGATTTTTTGGTCACTACTACTGCTGGGCAATTTACTGTCAATATTTGTTTTAGTTTTTAAGAGAATTCTCCTGGTTTGTGCTCACCTTCTATAAATATTGAACAGTATTTTTCCTGGTGAACATGTCTGTGGAGAGCAAATTTCAAAATCACATGTACAAGCATTTGTGGAAACCCAGTATCCACATAAACAAATCTTTGCTTCAGAAGCCTGTGCAGGTTCATCCAGCCAGAAACAATGGCACGCGATTTATCTGACCAATCACAACTAAGCACACGGCTCAACTTTAGAATAATGAGATGGTGGATTAAAATACTCAAGAAGGTATTTTGCTAACTATATCTAAATGGTGGAAAAATCCAGGGCCATGTGACCTGCTCACTGATATTCTGTGAACAGAATGCATACATTATTTGTTGCTGAGCTGTAATCTCACCGTTGATCTGGGCTGGATTTGAACCAAAAACATAGTGCAAATCTAACCTTATTTTAGGGAAGAACCCTAAAGGCTTTGTTTCCTGTCCCTTGGGTCATTCAGTCTCCCCTTAAAATTATTTGTGTGTTTTTAAGAACTACCGTGCCTGGAGCTTAGTACACATAAGCAATCCTACAATAATATGCCTCTGTGTGTGTGTGTGTGTGTGTGTGTGTGCGCGCGCGCCTCTGATGGAGGAAAAACAACTTCTGTAAGGAAACAGCTTTCACTTGCAAGCTTCCAAGGATTCGTTGTAAACAACGCCGAGAAAAAACCTCCCATTAAAATATGAAAAACATCTCTGGCAGGATGTTCAGCTGATATCAATGTGGGTAACGCCATTGCTACACCGATTCAGGCAGCACAGAATCTGATCCCTGGAGACTGTATTTTTGATACATGTGAATGCAGCAATCTTATTGTGTCCTAGTATTGTTTTAGATGCCCTAATCTGGGCCCTTTTGTTTACTGTTTTTGGGTTTTGCCTCAAATGCCACACTTTCTGGTTAGGAGCTACAGCTGAAACAGCCACAGTACTGAAAATCTGGGCTTGGACTGGCCCCTAGCTGTGTGCTGTTGAGCTTTATTGTTCAACTGAATTAGCTTGGATTAAATGCAGCCTGCAATTCACTGTTTTTTTTTTGTTTTTTTTTTGCTGCCCAGTAGACTCTTTTGCTGCACTGGAAGAGTCGTGACCCTCCCTCCCTTGACACTTTGACACAATTTATACTGTCTATTTTACCCTTGGAGAGACTCACAGCTGGTCTGCATGATACCCCATATCGTTTTTATGATAAATGAATGCCTTTCTTAAAGTATCTTGGTACCGGTATGGTAAACGATATGCTGTCTCCGAAGACAGAACAGCTTCTATTAGATGCAGCTATTACCCAGCCTGTTCCGTTTTTTCATTTCCTCCTTTGTTCTAGTTTTGATTTTCTTTTCTCCTTTTCTATCTCAGTATTTTTTTTTGAGATATCATCAGTGGAGAGATATTTTGGATCTTATGTTTCTGGGGGGGCTTGTTTCCATTTTAGCTTGCTTTGTAGATAATATCTTGTCATCTTTGTCCTTGAAAATGTACAAAGACACCTCCTAGCCCCCAAAAGTGGTTCTTAAGCATGTCTTCAGAAACCAGTAAACAAGACCAAAGCAATTTCTAGAGATTGTCTGAGTGAAAACCACCTCCTTCAGCAGTAACAAGAAAAAGAGAGGAGCAGTTAGGAAGCAGTTTATAAAACCAGGAGAGGTCTTAGTGGTGTTCTTATTGATTAATATCTATCATGAGTCCCAGAAACTGAATAAGCAAGCACTAGCCCTCTCTCTACCTTCTCACTTTCCATGCTTGCTTTCTCTTTCCCTCTACTCCAAGACAGGTCACATGAAAAATATCCTGGATAGTTTTGAGTAGCATGTGGTAATAAGACAGAGTTTCCTATTGATCTTCCCTGTGATTTTGGATATCTCTTTATTATTGTTTGGGTGGAGAGAGGGGAGGAGAAGGAATGGGGAGAACCTAATAAATTTATTTTTTTTAGGATCTCAAGAACTTAAACTGAAAAGCTCAAGAAACTTGATGAGGTCCCAGAATAACAGTTTCAATCAGAGGTACAGAGCTCAAGAAGAGTAGCGCTACAAGTATTGCACCATCCAAGCATTCTTTTATGCAAGGCTAGATCCACTGGCTTTAGGTCATCTTCGAACTGGAATACTGGCATATTGGAGGACCTGGTCCATCATGAAACTGTTCATTTAAAACTGCGCCAGGAAGCCATGGGGCTGAAGTAAATTTGGGGCAGAAGGTCTGCAGTACAGCCAAAGCTTGAACCTTCACATGACTTTCATGGCCTTATCCTCCACTGATTTAAATCTAGCATATATTTATTTACACATGGGCAAAGCATTTATACATACTACTGTTCTGGTTTGCTAGCTTTGCACACCCACTTTGCACAAGTATACATGGAATACCCATCACTTCTCAGTGAAGAACTAGGCTGATAGCCTGTTAAGCCCATGGAATGATCTGAGTGGCAAGAACATTTTGCCTGACTCTGAACCAGAGAGAATGTGGAAAAGTATAGTTTAGCTCATTAAATTATGTAATGAGGAGTGAAGCTGAAAACATGTATAAATCCGTTGCATTTTCTGAGGAAGGAGATAAGAATAACTATGATTTCACTCTGAAAAGAGCGATGTGCATTTCATTCTGACAAGGAATATAATACACAAAGGAGGCAGAAGCCCAATTAAAGCATGAGAATAGCCCTTTAAGCAGAGCCTTTTCACAACTCCCCTTCACTGTGGAGATCCTTTTCATGACCAGCAGTGCCAAATTTAGGGTCACATTGTATCACTGATGTTGTGCAAAGTAGCCCTATTGCAGGAAAGAATTAGGCCATAATGTCCAAGTTAACGGAGACCATAACAGTCTCCTCTTTACTGGACTGTGGATTGGCTGCCCTTTGACAGTGCCAGGACTTTGTCACCTCCTGTCTCGCACCAAAAGCGTCTCAGAAATCTTCTGAAGGAAAATGAGGAATCTGCAAGGCCTGGAGAGAGTGGAAATGTATACGGATGATATCTCAGTCTGTGGGAAGTCTGAGCAAGAACATAGCATATAGTTAAAACAAGTTCTGAAGGCAACTTAGCTTGTAGGACTAAATCAAAATTAATGTACTGTATCACAAGAAGTTCTACAGTTCTTAGGATACGTGATTGAAAAATTATGAGGGAGAGGACAGATCCAGAAAATCAAAGCTGTGGTTGAAATACTACCAACTAAAAATGTGTGGATCTGGGATAAACCAGAGGAGTGTGTTTTATGAATCTAAGGGCATGTCTATGTTGCACCTGGGAGCAAACGTTCCAGCCTAGGTACACAGACTTGTGGTAGTGGGGCTCAAGTTAGCATGTTAAAAATAAGAGTGAGGACATTGCATCTTGGGCTCTCATGCCCACCCAACCCCCTGAGTCTGAGCTTGGGTGGCTAGCCTAAGTCTCCACCAGAGACGCAATGTCCACACTGCTATTTTTTGGACGCTCGCGTGAGCTCTGCTAGCTTGTTCCCAGCTGCAGTGTAGACATACCTTAAAAAAACCTACTACCCACATTTCCAGAACTGCATTTTATGATATTTCCAGGTCTACAGCATCATTGATGCTACACAGAGATGATAGGAAGTCAGTGGCAAGATGTCTTTCAGATGCTGCGACCAGATATGCCCACACACAGAAAAGAATGGGGAGTACGAATATGGGTATGTAAGAACTTCCTCAAAATATCTGCAGGATCTTGATTTCTGTCAGACCATAAGAATGGCCTTCCTGGGTCAGACCAAAGGTCCATCTAGCCCAGTATCCTGTCTTCTGACAGTGGTCAATGCTACGTGCCCCAGAGGGAATGAACAGAACAGGTAATCATCAAGTGATCCAATCCGTCACCAATTCCCAGCTACGCAAACAGAGGCTAGGGACACTCAAACAATTATTAATGAACAGTGAAGATCTATATTAAGGTCCTCCTAATACCAAATATTGCTTGGGCATTTGATGAGGTTTAAACCTGTTAAAGAATATGTGCCAGGGACGTCCGCAGTAGTTGACACTGTATCAGATATGATGGGTGCCATTTTGAGAAAATTTTTTTAAAAATAGTAGTGAGAAGCTAGGAAGGAAGGGAAGTAGAGAAAGTTTTCAAGGGAAGTTCTATAGTGAAGCAGAGAGCATGAGAGGGAGCACATGTGCCGGGGTAATCTGTTTTGTTCATTCTAATAAATTTCTCTGTTCAGTGATAAAAGAAAGTAACTTCTGCTGTGATCCTTTACCTTTGTCACATGACACACATACCGTATATTATATATTGAACATATTACAATAACAAGCACTTTTGAACAGAGATGAGATGAATGAGAAAAGCCCCTGGGGCAGAGAGAAAACAGCTGCTTTTCCTAGCTAGTTCTATCCACTAATTACAAAGGAAAATTCAGTGGCAAACCTCAAGTTAAGATATTTTTGCAGGAAGTGGGGCTTTCAAAACTAAAAGTTTGTGTGTAGTGGGCGGTGGTTCATTCTGCAAATAGTAGTTTTGAACTGCTTCTCTGGGGCCCCTTTCCTGGGAGTGCCCCTTTCCTTAACTTGCACTCATCCAAGTCTGACAAGGCTGATGTGGGAACAATCCTTAGAAACAAGGGAATGATCTTAATTTTGACCATAAATGGAGCTACATGCATGGCACTGTATTATATGGTATGTGCATGGGATCTTACTCTGAGTACTTAAGTTTTTAGACTTCTTTGAAAGTGAGCTCTGATTAGAGTGGATGTTTCTCTTCTGTGTGTAACCCTGCAGAAATGCCTGATCATATTAGTAATTTTACATCACAGCAGATCAGTTTTACATTATAACCCTTCTGATATGCAGAATGTTCCTGAGAGGAGATGATGCACAGGCTGTCTCCTGGAAAAGCACTGCTTATTTGCTGGCCTTCCTTTTTCCAAAATTCCTCTCAGTGAAGTTATCATGTGGTAAATGCCGGGTGGCACATAAAAGAGAAATTTCATAATACAGAAAGCCTTGCTTTGTTGAATGCTGATGTTACTAATCTGACAGGATCCAGTCCCAGAAAGTCATCATTATCTTTCCATTTTTACAGAAACTGCTTTCTTAATTTCTCAGATTTTGGACCTGATTCTGACCTTGACTGTATCAGCTTTCTGCCAGCACAACTCAATGCAGTTACTCCCGAGTTTCAACAGTTACTGCCCTATCTATGTTGTATTTCAGAGCATTATATGGATTAAACGACTATTGCTATAATATAGTTGTGTTATAACAAATGTTGCTACATGCTGTGATCCTTTGGTCACTTGTAAGCATGAGAAAATAATACAGGACAAACTGAATAATTAGCACTGTTGCTGTTTTAAAATACATTTCTGATTGGCACGTGAGCATTTTAGCACAGCTTAAATGCTGAACTCATCCATTTTCCTCTCTCATCTGTGGAGATGGTATGTGAGCCATAACCTGCTTCAGTCATGACACTTGCTCATGTGCAACAGGACTTGAATTAGCCCTTCACTAACTAAAGCTAGGCATCATCCTCCCCCTCACCCCCTGCCAAATGTACATTCCAGGGTGCCCCTGAATGGGCCTAGTGTGGGTGCTGAGAGAAGAGGGTCACACAAAATGGAGGTTTTAGAACAGGTTTTAGTCAGGAATTCAAGCCCTTTTTATTTGCAGTTGGACAAAGGATCATTCCAGTCCTCCTGAAATCACTGCACAGGTGTTACAGTGCATGGTTTATAGCTACTCCATCTTGCCCCATGCTTGTGAACTATACCCTTTCCTGCTTTGCACCTGGACTTGTAGCAGTTGAACACATAAACCCTCTTGTAGAAACTCCCAGCTAACAAACATCATATACAGTAATCCAGAAGGAATTACTATTTGATATTTGAACATCATTTAATGAGCGCCCAGCATTCATCTGTAAATGCACACTGTTAATTTAGGGCCTGCTATTCATTAATTAGAGGCATAGTGGCAAGTGCCATTGAGCTATCTGCAATGTTTAAGGTTACATCAAGCCCTAGTAAATGGTTTGCTGATAACAAGATGCATCCATCTTCATTACTTGGCCACTCCTGTCTGAATTTGCTCTGCTTCCTGTAAGGGCTATGTCACTTGGAACTGAAGAATTAAACTTTTATCCAAACCAGATTCTGCACTTTCACCTCTTTTTATTCCTTGAGTAGTTCCAATTTATTTTGCTTAAATGACACTGGATTACCTAACAGGGAGAGGAGCGGTAACCTAACCTAAAACAGTCTGCAAATCTTTAGTTCTAGGCCTGACTGTAGCAGTGGGTTAACATTTATAGAAATGATTACATTTATATTTCATCTGATACTGGTCTCAGTGTAAAGAAATAGGTTCTCATTTTTCTTTTCATAAGGTTACAGCTTAGATAGGATAAAAAAACAGAGGAATACAGGAAATTAATTTTAAATCTGAAGAATAAATATGTCTTTTTGTTCAAGTTTACTTTTGCAGTGTTACATGCTCAAAATAGATATCATTCAAGGCAATCAGATTGCAGGTAAAATAATTCATAAACAGAAACTTCCGTGTAAATCCTGAGCTATACACGTGACTGGGAGTGTTCAGCCAGGACAGGATCACTGCAGCTAGATTTTCTTGTCTCTACTTTCAGTTTAAACATGCTCAGTTATGAGCACTATTGCTACTGCTGGGTCTAAGGCGATGTAGCTTGAAAGTAATCTCTGACTTCCTAAACACATTGTTTCCCCTTAAAACTACAGGTATGAGAACTTAAAATAGGAAATTAACCTCTGCTGGTAGATGGTTTCTTTAAGTAGTTGCTGCTAGACACATGTAACACTACCTGGCATGGTTATTTAACACATTAGGGTGCTTATAGGTATAGCCTACTGCTCTCATGAACCATAGTTCAATTTTAAGCATCACTGGTTGGAATACGTAATTGTAATCATAGGGAGAAGTGACTTTCTGGCATTTGATGTTCAAACTGTGTGTGTATGTGGGAGAAGAGGCAAAGAGGAAAAGTTGCTTATTGCAATGATAGCTCAAGGGAGGGTTTCTGAAAACCTTTGCGCCATTGAGTTGGCATACTTATCACAAAGTGATAGTCAACAGTGCAGAGCTTCACTGGGGGAAAACCTTCCAGGGTGCTACTGCATGTTGTGCATGATGCCAGCTGGTTTAGAAGATGTAAATTCCCTTCTCAGTTGCAAGCTAGTAGACAAAAATGTCAGCTGACATTTCAAACAATGGATCAGCTGAGAATGGAAATGTATAGATGTACAGATTGTGGTTTTATGCCCAGTGCAGTGAGATGCAGCAAAGACTAGGCAAGGTTTGCTATGCAAGGAGCATGGCAGTAACCCAGTAGGTGATATACTGGGCTGGAGGCTCCTTTCCACTACAGTCTGAGAAACACACAGCTACAAAGTTTTAATCCAGTACAGAAAGTTTGTCAGGGGGCTACTCATGCTCATGTGTCATTCTTCCATTGGCCTGCATCTCCAGTATGTACAAAATGAGAAAATAAAAGTGATAGGGTGGTCAGAAAAGAGAAAACAGACATAAAGCTGGCTTTGTAACATTTAGACTTGAAGTCATCTACATTATACATGATTGAAACAGACAGTATCTTAAATTTACCAGAAGGATGAGCTGGACTCTTGAGGTAAGTGCTCTGTGAAGCTAATGTGCTACTGTACAAAGAAAGCTTTTTCCTTGGAAAAGATAAAGCTAATATTGTGGTGACACAGGCTACAATGCTGCCACTGAAATGGAGGTCAAATCTGAAGGTCCTTTGCTAGCAGAAAACTACCCAGAGGTATTTTAATTTTTGTATTTATTATTGAGACAAAAATTCTGTTCTAGACTCTAAAGCTTTACATGCAGGCCTCTGGTTAGAAAAGCACTCAACGATCCAATTTCTATTATTCAATATTGCATTAAAAAACCCCAACAAAACTTTGGGCCCTGGCAGGTCAAGGCGATTTTTAAAAAGGTTAAAAGCTGTTCAGAAGGGTTACAGTATCCATAAAGGCAAATGAGATTATATGTAAAGACTGATGGAGAAAAAGCAATAATTGAGATAAACCGCTACTGTCTCAAAAAGGTTTAGAGGGAGGAAATGCTGATATTAAAACAGAGAAATTGAAATACTTACAGATCAACTGTCACATCAAAGACAGTAGAATATTTCATTACATTTGTAGCATTTGTGTTTACTTTTAATGTTTACTAGGTTTTTGACTTCATTCCATCGTTGTTCAGTTAAATATTTTTGTAATAACTTGGGAAATATTGTCATTGAGTGTCTCCAACTTCCAGCTGTTAACTACTGACCTCAGTGTTCTTTGCATCTGTAATATTATAAGCCTTTGTCATAGAAAGAGTTATGATGTTTCAATCAAATACACGGTGAAGGTACAAAACCCATAACATCATCTGGATAATGACTATATGGATACACTTGTAAAATATATTTTAGAAACTCCAGGGAAACAAGATTGGGAAAAACATCACAACCATTATTCTCTGCTGTTTGCCACTAATTGAATGAATGATCATTGCAAGAGATGCGTGTGGAATGCGAATCCCTGCTGTTCAGGTGTATAGTAAATAAAATTGCACATAAGACGGAAGACACAAGATGACTGGATCAAAATGTTATTATGGTCCTGAAATTCAAGCCATGAAGGTGACACTAGGGCTGAATTGAGTGCAGGATCTTTGATTAGCCCACATAGTATTTGAGCATATAGAGAAATTGCAATGTAGATGTCCGACTCCCCTTCCTTCTCTAGTGAAACCTTTACAAGAGAATTACTACATCCCAAAGACTGTAGTACTATTATCACTCTCAATGGTATGTGGCGGTAGGCTGGAGGGAAGAGAAGGACTGACTGAAACTGTGAGATGTGGTGTACAGGGAGTGAGGAGCAAGTGTAAATGATCTCCTCTCACCCTCTGACCAGTTTCACCAAAATATCCCCTGAAGGGCTGAGTTTGAGCTTTACTGTCTTTGTGTACTGGACTTTTGAATAGATTGGCCCAGTTTGAATTGGCTTAGCAACTACATGGAACTCGTGGAATCAACAGGACATCTACATTTCTTTTTCTACTAGGGCCTGTCTTAATTTTTTTAGCTGTGCAATAATAATAATAATAATAATGATAAAAGATTGTTCAGACCATTTATTGTTAATAAGTTATCCAAATGTAGCCCTTTTTTCAATATTTGCTAAAGCTCATGTGTACAAATTTCAGCCTCCAGATGGTTTGTGAATTGTTCCATGTCCTTAATAATCCATTTGTCACTTATTCAGTGTGATTGGTCTTCTAAGTCACATGGTATTGCTTCTGCTCCCACAGTGACTAACTGAAACTTTTTAAACAAAAGAATGACAAATAGTGAATAACAAATAACGCATCTTCTGATATGAATGTTCAGAGAAGTCATTCATACTAAAATTCACAAGACTTTGCAAATCATTAAAGGGCTTCCATGAAGAAATCACTGGTTCTCTGAATAACATGATGTGACGAAGTCGGACTCTTCTTAATGTTTCCTCTGAATACTATGTGGGTACCTCAGTTTCCCCTATGCGCCTCAGTTTCCTCCATGCATTTCTTAAGTCTCCAGTCTGCTCCAAGGGAGAAGAGGCTCCTCAAAGTCCTGACTGGCTTTGTGAGGATTAGTTCCCCACAGGGACTCTGTGACACATAATTCATGTATAACAGGAGCATAAACTCACTATGTTTATGGACAGGGCCGGCTTTCTGACCCGCGGGGCCCGATTGGAATACTTGGTGGCAGCCCGGGGCTTCGGCGGCATGGGGTCCGTTCTGGGTCTTCTGCAGGACCGAAGGATCCCCCGCCACTGAAATGCTGGCAAAGACCCCCTGACCAGAACGCCTGCTGCTGAAATGCCACCGAAGACCTCTGGACTGGGGCCCCTTAGGCGCGGGGCCCTCTTCAGCGCAGAGCCCAATTCTAGGGAATTGGTGGAATCGGCATAAAGTCGGCCCTGTTTATGGACCAAAATGCTTGCAAATAACTCTTTGTTCTATTTGTCCAGTTCCAGGAAAATTATCTGTCTGTGCTAGGGTTTTTTTTAATAAAAGAACAGGAGTACTTGTGGCACCTAGAGACTAACAAATTTATTTGAGCATAAGCTTTCGTGGGCTACCGCCCACTTCATCGGATGCATAGAATGGAACATATAGTAAGGAGATATAAATACACATACAGAGAACATGAAAAGGTGGGAGTTGCCCTACCAACTCTAAGAGGCTAATTAATTAAGATGAGCAATTATCAGCAAGAGAAAAAGAACTTTTGTAGTGATAATCAAGATGGTCCATTTCAGACGGTTTGACAAGAAGCTGTGAGGATACTTAACACAGGGAAATAGATTCAATGTGTGCAATGGCTCAGCCATTCCCAGTCTCTATTCAAGCCAAAATTGATGGTATCTAGTTTGTATATTAATTTAAGTTCAGCAGTTTCTCATTGGAGTCTGTTTCTGAAGCTTTTATGTTGCAAGATTGCCACCTTTAAGTCTGTTACTGAGTGACCAGAGAGGCTGAAGTGTTCTCCTACTGGTTTCTAAATGTTGATTCCTGATGTCAGATTTGTGTCCATTTATTCTTTTGCATAGAGACTGTCCGGTTTGGCCAATGTACATGACAGAGGGGCATTGCTGGCATATGACAGCATATATGGGGAGGGAAAGCTCAGTGGTTTGAACACTGGCCTGCTAAACCCAGGGTTGTGAGTTCAATCCTTGAGGGACCATCTGGGCCAAAAGTCAGTACTTAGTCCTGCTAGTGAAGGCAGTGGGCTGGATTTGATGACCTTTCAGGGTCCCTTCCAGTTCTATGAGATAGGTATATCTCCATATATATATTTATCACATTGGTAGATGTGCAGGTGAAGGTGTGGCTGATGTGATTAGGTCCTATGATGATGTCACTTGAATAGATATGTGGACAGAGTTGGCATTGAGTTTTGTTGCAAGGATAGGTTCCTGGGTTAGCGTTTTTGTTCTGTGGTGTGTGGTTGCTGGTGAGTATTTGCTTCAGGTTGGGGGGCTGTCTATAAGCGAGGACAGGTCTGCCTCCCAAGATCTGTGAGAGTGCCCCACAGTGTCCAAACACTTAGCTGAAAGAGATTTTGGGGTATTTTATGTTTAAAAAAACATGCTTTGAATGTCTTTCTGGCCTAAGTTGTACGGTTTTGTTAAAGCCCCATGCATTTTAAAACCAGAAAGGAAGAAAAAGGATACAGAAAAAAGCACTGAGACATTTGTTTCAAAAGGGGTGAAAAATCAAGCAAAGTCTGTAAGGTCTGCAAATGACCGTTCCACTTTGGGGCCTTATCACCAACCTTTAAGTCTCACTCTGTTGCCTTCATTTGCATCATATCATCTTCATATTGCTTTATTTACTGTCCGTCTAGTAATCAAAGTGTGCCCCCTCCTCTAGGAGTGCCAGGCTACGGAATTGCTACAAGTCTCCTTGGAGCGGCACTGAGCCTTGAATAAACTAGTCCTGCAATAAGACACTCCCTATTTTCACTTAAAGATCCAGAAAGAAGAAACTCATTGCTTATTCTGCAATTTTGATAACCTAACTGGCAGAACAGTTATTCAAATTTTAAGCTTCTAAATGCAGCAAGATCAACCTGGCCATCCACATAAATAATTTTGACATGATAAGTATGCGAGTGCGATGATAACTGATAAGTGAAGCAATTACCTTGCTTTTTGGATTATATTAAATGAAGATTCTGATAGAGTAATGAAAAGAGACAAAGCAGACAAAAAGGCGGCTGTAGAGCTTTTGGGCACTGTGTTATCTCTATTATACCATATTGAAATAGAGAAGCTATCACCAATCATGCTTTCTATGTAACTTCTAGTTTCTAACAGTGAACCATGAATAAATTGTCAAGACAGTAACTGATGAATTGGGATTGGCAGTGCTTTAAATAAACTTATTGGCCACCTCTTCCTCACCCCAAGACAGTACAGTTTGTATAGGTTTTTTCTTTTGGTTGGGGGTGGAGGTATATTGTAAACTTGAAAGGGCTCCTTTCATTTACCCACCTCAATTGTTCTTTCTTTGGTCAACTATTTTAAGTAGCCACTTCATGTTAAGAGTTTATTCCATAATTATCATCATTTTACAGTGGTTTTGCTCATATATATTTTTTCATTATTAACCCGAATCCCAGTTCCTTCCATCCCAATTAGAGAATCCTCTAATTATACATTTTTACCTAGATGTTTTTTGTTGGCATATAAAGGGGGCCCTAACACAAAGTTGCTCATTTCTTAGCTTTCACTAACAGCGTTGCAGTTATTGGATACATCACAGCTTGATTACAATGCTCCTGAAGAAAAATGAATCATTTACATTTATAGTCTTGAATCTCTTCCTAATGAAGTTAATGGCAGTTTTGCCAGTGGTTTCAGGGAGAGTAGGGTCAGGCGCAGTATTCCTTTTGAGGATTCATATATTGAAACTGATATTTGTACATTGCACCCTTTCAACACAAGGCACAGACGAAGGGGGAAATGTCATTTCCGTTGTTAAAATTAATTAAGTAATCTAACACCGTACATCTGGGAAGAGGACAGCAGGGGAGGGGAAGTTCTCCTGGGTCACTGTTTACCTTTCGAGCCCTGCTTTATGCTGCAATGGCATCGCAATGCTGTTACTAAGGCCCAATGTACTCTGCAGACAGCTGGCCCCTAAATTCTGTAACAAGGTTCCTAATTTCTGTTATATGCTGTCCCTGCATTTACACTTTGTATTCTGCAGCAGATTGGTTTTTATAGCACATACCTGCACTGTAGACACAATTGGATGGGCTTGTGGTTTGGCAGCTTAGTACTGGAATGCTGGTGTTTCAGGTGCCATAGAAAGCGTGGATTTGAGTTTTCAGCACACAGGAGGCAGCTGAGACGTTTGGTATTGGGGTAGTGGATGCAACTCAACTTCCTTGCCCCTTTGGGAGTAGGGACAGAGATGACTTGAAATTTTGGGAGGCCTTAATTCCTAATTCACCAAATCAACAACCTGTGACAGCAGCTGTCACACTTCACCCACCTCCCAATATCTGCAGCTGCAAATTTCCAATAATGCTGGATAAGCATATTGGCAAACAATAATCCTGAGAAAAAAATTGGTTTAAATTGGAATCATAGCCTTCAGAATTAACATCTCACTGTGATGAGTTACTGTTGCAGGCTGTTAACAGACTCAGGAAGAGGATTGCTTTTGGAAGTTTATCTGTGCAATCATGTGGGCTAGAAAAATATTTTTCTAAAAAAACAAAGGCTCTGATTCTGCTGCACAATTCTGTCAGACTGGGTGGACTTTGTGACAAAGTCTACGGATATGAACATAAGAACGGCCATACTGGGTCAGACCAAAGGTCCATCTAGCGCAGTATCCTGTCTTCCAACAGTGGCCAATGCCGGGTGCCCCAGAGGGAATGAACAGAAGAGGTAATCATCAAGTGGTCCATTCCCTGTCGCCCATTCCCAGCTTCTGGCAAACAGAAGCTAGGGACACCATTCCTGCCCATCCTGGCTATAAGAGCCACTGATGGACCTATCCTCCATGAATTTATCTAGTTCTTTTTTGAACCCTGTTATAGCCTTAGGCCTTCACAACATCCTCTGGCAAAGAGTTCCACAGGTTGACTGTGCATTGTGTGAAGAAATACTTCCTTTTGTTTGTTTTAAACCTGCTGCCCATTCATTTCATTTGGTGACCCCTAGTTCTTGTGTTATGAAAAGGAGTAAATAACACTTCTGTATGTACTTTCTCCATACCAGTCATGGACCTCAATCATATAGACCTCAATCATATCCCCCCTTAGTCATCTCTTTTCCAAGCTGAAAAGTCCCAGTCTTATTAATCTCTCCTCATATGGAAGCCGTTCCATACCCCTAATCATTTTTGTTGCCCTTTTCTGAACCTTTTCCAGTTCCAATATATCTTTTTGGAGATGAGGCGACCACATCTGCATGCAGTATTCAAGATGTGGGCATACCATGGATTTATATAGAGGCAATATGATATTTTCTGTCTTATTATCTATCGCCTTCTTAATGATGCCCAACATTCTGTTTGCTTTTTTGACTGCCTCTGCACATTGAGTGGATGTGTCCAGAGAATTATACACAATGACTCCAAGATCTCTTTCTAGAGTGATAACAGCTAATTTAGATGCCATCATTTTATATGTGTAGTTGGAATTATGTTTTCCAATGTGCACTACTTTGTATTTATCAACACTGAATTTCATCTGGCATTTTGTTGCCCAGTCACCTAGTTCTGAGAGATCCTTCTGAAGTTCTTTGCAGTCTGCGAAGTAGTCTTAAGTAGTTTTCTATCATCTGCACATTTTGCCACCTCACTGTTTACCCCTTATTCCAGATCATTTATGAATATGTTGAATAGGACTAGTCCCACTACAGACCCCTGGGGGATACCACTATTTACCTCTTTCCATTCTGAAAACTGACCATTTATTCCTACCCTTTGTTTCCTATCTTTTAACCAGGTACCAATCCATGAGAGATCTTCCCTCTTATCCCATGACAGTTTACAGAAAACCTATGGCTGTTATGTTCCGTAAGATCAATTGGCCTGCTCCTGCTCCTATTGAAGTCAATGAAAAAATTCATACTGACTTCAGAGAGACCTGGAGTAGGCTCAATGTTGCTGGTATTTATTTAAAAAGACAACTTTTGAGTGATTCAGAACCATCAAGTCATGCACGCAGTTAACCTAGGTAAACATGTTCTTATTACTGTTATTATCCCCCTCTCTCCTACTTGTATTGTTTTGCCTTAAATTAGCATAGACTGTGCACATCCATGGAATCCTGTGGACTTCACTTCTGACATCAATGAGATTCCTCCGAGGTGTAGGATCCTGGCTCCAGGATCAGCAGAGTCTGAAGGTGGCTTAAAACCATCTTTGTCCTTTGTGTCCTGAAAAAAAACACAACTTGGCTGGATCCTCAGATCATGGCCTCCAAGATGACATGAGCATTTGGGTAGAGGAACCCAAAGTTTTAGAGGTTGCTATGAGAGAAACAGGAAAAGAAATAACAGAATAAAAATAATCTCGTCCTCTTTCAAGCAAACTTTAGTAAAGCCTGTCCTGGTAAGCAATCACAGAGTGTGTGTCACTAAGACTGCATCAGAGCTAGACCATCATCCCTGAGCTCTGGTCTGACAAGTTGTGGTTTGGGTCAGCATTTTTTCTAATGTCAGAAATAACTGCAATGTTTATGAACATGGAACAGGCAATGCTAGTCTATGGGAGTTGATTTTGACTGGACTACTTGCACATTCAAAATTACGGATGGTCTTAAATTCTTGGCTGGATCAGAGTCTTACCAGTCAGTACATTATGGTAATTGATAATAATAGATGAGAAAGAAGATCCTTCTCCTGCACTCAGAATTGTGGGACACAGGGAAAGAACATGAGCAGCTGGGAACATGTGGTTCTGTAAGTCCTAGCACTAGACCAGGATTTTGCTTCATAAAAACATCACAACATTCTCCTTCATCTTTTTTTTTTTCCTTATTGAGACTGCAAAAAGAGGAACTGTAATTGGTAGACTGCAACTAGTAGAAAACTAGCACCAACGACTTGATTTAAGGATGCAAATATCTTTGAGAGGTTATATAGCTGCATCAATTAGTAAATATAAATAGCTATATATCAATTTTTTTCTGGTCACTTTCCAAGTGCTAGGAAATTCATTTCAAGCTAAACATATGCCATAAAGGCCACAACTGACAAACACATACACTCGTTCCTCTGAGGTAACTATCTCCGAGGAAGACCAGTCTCACCCTGAGCCTACAATTTTATAAAAGCCTGTCGTAAAAGAAATAATCATCCTAACGTTATGTGAATATTGCTTTTATTCATCCAATCCAACAGGGATTTTGTTTTCTTTTGTATCACACAGGCCTGAACTATGCAGAATTGGCTACAAATTTATGGCACATCCTCTTTGAGGTCATTTTCCAATGAGAAAGTTAATGCCCTTATCAGAAAAAAAAAAAGTCCAGATGCATGAGAATCTCAATTGGCACACAGCAAAATGCAACCTAAGATTTCACTGTTAAGCAGTTGAAGATATATATTCAAGGATTACTGCTGCAGAGCAACTGGCTGCTGATGTAATACTTGCCTGTTACTCTTAGCTGTTTGGAAAACTGATACATATCCTTTGGCCTAGCCTTGCAACAACAATCAGATATGTACAGTGAGACATTTGGTATTGATCTACTCCTAATCAGAAATCAAAATGAAGTTTATCTCATGACAAAGTGTAATTAACTATTTTGTTAATTACTATAATTATCTTTCCCACATTTATTTTGACAGCAGTGTCAGTAGCAGAAAACTATTTCCTTAAATTGCCTGTTGCCTATTATGAATTACAAATTCATACAATTTTGACAAATGATTTTATTCTCCCTTTTACAACACGCTTTCAAACATGCTTTCCTGATAGTTTTTCAGGAAAATGGCCCTCTGCCTGAAAAACAAACTAGAAACGTCATACAGAGAGGACTAAATACACTGTGAGCTAACAAGCATCTGCTCTGACCATCAGCTACAGAATGCTCTCTCCACCCCCTCCCCACAATAAGGCTCTTGGACTTTAGGGCGTTATAATGAGATGAAAATAAGGAGGAATTGTTTATAGCAGTAGTCACTAATCCAGAAGTGACTGATGTGGGACATGTGGGCCAAATGTGACCCATGAAACTCTACAGTGTGGCTGGCCCTTGACTGTAGAGCTAAATTATTCCTCTCCTTGCCCCTGTGTGCCAAAGGCAGGAAGGGCCCACCCCGCAGAGAACAGAGGAGGCAGGCATGGTCTGTAGGTCAGTGCTCCAGTTTGCAAAGGAGGGGGTCAGCAGGTGCTGCCTGAAGCAACAACTGGCCCCAGCAGGGCAACTTTTGCGTGGGATGTGGATAAGGCACATAGCCGCCCTCCCCCACCCCAAGGATCTGCCACAGTACTGTGGGGGAACTCTTACACCAACTTTTAAAGATGTAACCTGTCTCACTGTGCTCTGTCCAGCACCCAGAAGACACTGTTTCATAACAACACCTTCCCCCACTCCCGACACCGCCACTCTGGTACCTCCTTTCTCCCCAGCACAGTTCAGCCTGCGGAGTGGCATAACTGAGCCTTTACTATGGTGTATAGTCTGTGGCAAATGAAGGTCCTAGAACTCTTTAATCCAGCTCATGCCAGCAGAAAATGGCTAATATGAAGATGGGGAGCAATTTGTTGGGGTCTGTACTCTCCCTGAACTCTAGCGCCATCTTGAAGATGAGGGCCCAGTTATATAGATTCTCAAAACTCTTGGAGTATAAATTGCACTCTCTCAGTATGCTCAAAATGTCATCAGTTTGATGCAAAGGTCAATGTTGGAGTCATTACATAGCAACATTCACGGTGTTCGTGATCCACATTGCTTGGTGCAGTTCACACTATCTTTTCAACTCCCACAATGCCATATTATAGTGGTTAATTTCCCTCTTAATTCAATTCCAGTTCTATTTTGAAGATGAGGAATACATTCTGGGGCCCATGCTCTGGTGACATACCAGAGTTTTATATTGTTTAATGTGAGCGCTCTGAAAGACTATCAAGTATTGCACATAAAGCGCTCCTTCTAATTTATGCTCCTATTTGCATACCCAGCTACCTGAAATTGTTTAATCCTTCTAACAGTGGTGTGAGGCATGCCTCATTGCCAGCAATGGCCTATGAATAAAAAAGTTAACAGTAGAAGTTAGAATATGTTTTTAGCCATATTTTCCCCAATATGCTGCAGCATAGTCTCTTTACCTCACTTGGCTGCCCTTTCCACATTTTTTTTTATGAGTTTCCTTATTGGTTTTAGGATTCAATAAAGTTATTCTCCTGGTAAGTGTGAAAAGGCTCTTTTCCAGTGCAGTTTGTACTTCTGCAGTTCGCCATTACCACAGGGTGTGTTTCAAACTATCATTTTTAAAGGTCACTAATTTTGTTCCACATGCAGTCAAGCCTGACGATGAGTTAATGACACCTGAACAAGCTTGCATTAAAATTACCCTCTGTACAATCACAAATAATTAAGTGCAAGAAGAAGAAAGCAAACATGTTTCTTTGCAAGAAACCAACACTGAAGATATTAGTTAAAATGTTAAAGTATATTAACCAATTATACAAAATCCTTTCATATTGCCTTGCTTCATTTCAAACATGGCACAGGCTATTTTGTCTGTGAACTCAAGTGGAACAAAAAGCTACAGAATGCAATTTGTGTCAGGAGCTGGACTACAGAAGGACAACTAATTCTAATTAGTACAAATTCCCCACAGGCCACAGGGAGGCCTAGTGCGGGAACCAACTGCCTAATGCTGTTTCTATCTTGCAACAGGTGGGTAGAGGTCTACCAAAGGTTGTCATGGTGATGGCTAATGGTAGACCTTTAGCTGGACACCAGTAATTAATTGAGTGCATGTCCAGCCTTTGAATGTGATGTCTTTTAATATACTTCTGAACTAAAGAAGATTGGCTCTTCTAATTGGTTAAAATTAAAACAGCAGAAGAGTTTGCCAAGAACTACAGTAATGTAATGCAAGTCTTATTTCAAACCCTCAAACTAGAATTCTTTCATATCAGTACAATAAGGGTATTATGGGGAAAAATTACCATGGAGAAAAGTCTTTGCCACCTGATAACACTGATATTCTATTGAGCACGTCTCTAATGCAAAGTATTTATGCAACTCATTAATATTCAACATTTGCTGCATATTAAATATATGCTTTTAAAATTCTGATAGATTATAAAAAACAATGTCTGCACGAGTGAAAGAATGAGACTTTATTTCTCTGTGCGTAGTGGAATGTACAGCAAAGCCACATTTTTAACTGTTCAGTTGAAGAAAAACAAACAGAACTTTCTCCCTAATTCCTGAACCTTGATTTTTGAACCCTGTTCCCTAATCCCTAAATCACAGTGCTCATCCTCTGAATCCTGGTCTCATTCATGGAAATTACGTTTGCTCTAGACAAATCTACTTTGTTTTGTTTTAAGAGATGCTGATTAACGCCCACTCCTTTCCTCCTTTTGAGGAATGATACAACATGAGTTTTAAAAGATGCCAATTTTGAAATATTTTTGTAATAATGCTGCACTAAATTTTACTCCATGGATAAGGATTAACTTGTTTCTAACAGCTTTACACCAGTGATAAATTTTCCCTTTAACTCTGCTGGAAAAGAAATGCATTATATCAAGAAAATGCTTCATTATTAGAGATTCAGCTCCTGGAGGCTGAACACTTGAGCTGTAAGAAATGTTAACTTCTCTTGCTTTTCTCTGAATAGTACCCAATGGGGAAGATTTTGAGGAGAGTGCGAACCAAAAAAGTCACAGACAAGCTCTTGTTTCTTCAGTTTCACAGCAAGCTCATGATGTGTAGGAGGGCCTGAATTACTCCTGTATTTTGATGCAGTGATGCATCATGGAATTGCACATATGAGTCTCCCTGTAGATTTTATATACATACATATTTTGTCCAAACTATATATTTCCCTCTAACAAACAGTTATTCTCTGTGTTGCAGTTCTTTTGTACTAAGAGGCTTTATTTGGGGATTCCAAATAATCTTTTATCATCAATTCATACCAGTCTTAAACCAGAAAGTTTTTCTATCCATATTACATTTACTTTTACTAAACATTTCATCTGAAAACACTCCAGAGGGGTGTGCCAAGTACTACTGTGTCACAAGAATGATTTTATTAATAAAATGCCTTCAATACTACCTCACAGCATTTTCTACTACTATTGTTTGGGTTGCACCAGAGGCTAAAATGTGGCTTCTTTTAATAACACATTTGCATAAGTTGATCTGAAAGATCCCCATGTGATGACATTACTCCAGGGTTGACCTGTCATCTCAAAAAAGCCTGAGGTGCTGGTCCCAAAGAGATCAAACTCAAAAATTAACTAGTCTTCATAAAACAGGAACATCTCTACAAGCAGTAAAACAAATGATTATCATTTCTTTTTGGCGATGGGCTATGCCAAGCTAGAGAAAAACAGAGCTTTCAAACACTGACAATCTGGTATATTGAAGTATGACCATTATGTTTTATTTTCCACATTTTTGGTCCAAAGACAGTTCTGAGTAATTGATTCCCATAATGAGCTATGGTTCGTTAGTCAATTTAATTTATAATTGAATTGGATGGATGTAACTCTGTGTAAAATTGTCTCTGAAGAATCTGTTTTGTTCGTCTGTTCAACTTCTGACAGGGATGGAAGAAAATCTAAATTATTCCCTCCTGCAAGAAGGGAAAACGCTGAAAGTCTCAGCATCCCTTGTGAAATTAAGAGGAAAAATATTTTTAATAGTTGCCATGAAGAAATATTATGGCTTTACTAAAATTTATACAAGCCTGACAAGTAACACATTAATGTCTGGAATAGTAGCTTAAAGAGAAAAATCAGCTTCCTTTCCTGAACATTTGAGGGGTCATTTTATTAAAATGAACACCAGGAATGTACATTTATTGGTATCAGTTACTGATAAGCCTTGTCCTCCTACTTCACAAATACAGCAAGATGTAACTGGCTGGATTCACCACTCTGTTATGCCAGTTTTACACTAACATGGCTTCACTGCCTAACAGAGTGGTAAATCAGTCCCAGTGTGTTACTTTCTTCTCTTAGTTATACCGTGGATATCTAGAGTAACCACACTGCCTTGAATCTCTGGAGCTATTCTAGATTTATACCATGTAACTGGAAGCAGAATAAGGCCTAATAATTCTAATACTAGGGCACTCCTTCACCGACTGCAAAATAGGTGCAACTCACATTGATGTGAATAGGAGATACTAATATCCTACATAGGACAGAAGTTCTCCATGGTTTGCAGCCCTTACAACTTGGATTTCTATACATTTGTAACAGCACATTTTTAGGAGGAATTATTAAAAGAACCGCCTGACTGGTTTTGAGTTGGCTCTAGGACTGTGAGACAGGCGGGAATTTTTTAAAACGGCCGTGATATAAAAAAATACTTAAATTTTCTACAATTTCATTTCTCTCTCTCTCTCTCACTCTTATTTAGGACTGCTCTCTCTAATGTTAGTGTCAGACGATTCACAAGTGTCTTCAAAGGAAAGGTCACAATGAGGAGCCCAGTGTCCTTCTCAGAGAATGAAAGTTACACAGAATGTTACTGCAAATGCTGCTACTGATGAGGGTATGAAAGTTTCTAATCCTTTGGAATTTGATAGGACAGAATGCATGAAAAATACTCTTGTTCACCACCTGAGGCAGGAATAAGCAGAGAATCTTGGTGCTTACAGGATGAAATCCTGGCCCCACTGAAGTCGATGGGAACGAAGCTTCTCTGGGGCTAGGACTTCACCTACAAAACCTACATTGATGCTGTACTCGGTATTCAGGTACAAGGGTGCTTAGAATGCACTCTAATATTTTTTTCATATCCAAGGGCTAGTCACCTTCAAATGAGACTCAGTTTTTATTAGTCACAATAAGATATGTAAGTAGTAAATAATAGTAATAATCTTTAATGATAAATTTAATCCATTAAAGAAAATAAAAAAGAGAATTAAGATATTCATTTCAGATTTTAATTTTATTTAGAAAGCTATAGATATGATCATTTAAATGTTCATACTTGTCACTCATCATATGTGAACTTGCATACATGTAAGCAATAAAATAAATGCTGTATTATTGTATACGTACAGTATTTATGGAGTTTGTAATCTAACCTCATGCAAAAGAAAAAATATATTTTGGTTGACTAAAAAACTATAAAATGAACAGAGAAGCATTGCAATGGGATAGGTGATGATGATCAACTATTCTCCATCCCAGCAGGCACATATATTATCTTAACAGCCGCAGGATGACTGCAATACAAGCCAGCACAAGAAATTTTTAGTTTAGAGCATTTCACATTGCTTTCTAGAGGCAAGCATGACACACTGCTCCACAAACTCTTATAGCCCCCAGTTAAGGGTTTGCTTAACAACCTCACTTGTCTACGTTTTCATCAAGTCCCCAATAAATTCTGATGGGTAACAAGCTCCTAGGCTCCCTGTGTTATCCAGATAATGGGGTTTTTCCGTTTCGTTTAACAATAACAGTAGAACCGTTGCTTCTAATCTTCATCATATTTCAGTGGATGTTTATAATGTTTTTAAACTAGTTTTTCCACACACATAACTATTGCTGTGTTGAGGGAAGATGTGGGGCTTAATTCTGTCTTTGGTTACACCTGTGCAACTCCACTGATGTCAGTGGGGTTGTACAGGTGTAACGGAGGAGAGAATTTGGCCCAATATATCCATTTTTAAGTTTGTGTATCCTGTTTACTTCTGAGCTAAACTGTATAGGATTTAACAGCAGAGGGAGATGAGAGCTGTTGAAGACCATTTTTGATTCCTAATGATTACATTTTTCATGAAAAAATATAATTAATATAAATAATTTTCAATACAGAAAATGCACGTGAGACAATAAAAGTTGTTTCTAAAAAACATTAACCCTGATATCAATCATTTATACATAACGCACAAAGCAATGAGGGCAAACTCTTCAGCTCAGATAAGAGGTGTCACGGTAAACTTATGTTCCAAGGCAGTGGTATCAGTTGTGATCAATCACTTAGTAGCCAGTGCAAGTTACATTTTTGCTTTAGTCTTTAAACTCTTTTGACTGCGCAAGTATTGTTTTAATCTAAAAGTGCTAGATCAATATTTCTCATCAATAAGCATTCATTTCCAACTGACAAGGACAATGGTTAGTGGATTCCATTAAACATTTTCATTTGAAGGAAATATTTGCTGTTCTAAAAATCGGATCACTAGCAAAGAACATTAGGAAGAGTAAAAAAAAAGGTAAAAAATGTACTAGAGAACTTCTGGATACATTTCAGATGTTCCTTCAATACAACTTGCCCTTTTCCTAGTCTCAATAAAGCGGTGTGGCCTTTTGTATTAGTGTTATACTGTATGTAATTTTGCTATTTATAATATTACCAATAATTCCCTAGCCTCTCATTCTCTGAAACCACCTCTCCCCCCATTATTCTTGAAAATTCCCCCTAATGAAATTTGATTATAAATTCTGCAGATTGTGCATGACAGACTAAAAAGGAAATTGTGGGAAAATGGAATAAAGGCACTAAACCAATCATTGCACCTGAGATAAAGTACATTTACAGTGCACCTGGCAAAGGTAAGGTTGTGTTTATAGAATTCAGACTTTGGGGCCAAATTCAGCTCTGGTGTAACTTCCATGGAAAGCAGTGGAGTTCTCTCCACTTTCAGCTGAACTCAATTTTGCGCAAGGAGTGGAACTGAAAAAAATTTCAACCTCTAGACCAGACTGTAAGCAGGAGGGTCTCTCCATGTGTAGATCTTTCCACATGGAAGAAGACGGGTACCACTTCCATTGCACACTGCTCCGTGCCGCTGCAATATGTAGGCAGTCTTCTGTGGGATTGGAGATCCATACGTGGGCAGACAGAATGAGCGATGTGTGTGAGCGGAATGGTGTGCTATGGGCAACATCACTCTACTAATAAGGGGGGAAATTCTACTTAGAAGTTAATGCAGCTTGAGGCAGTATTAACTTTGTAAAAGTAGCCCTTCCGTACTGCATAATCCAGGGAGTGGATGACAGGGGTACCAGAGACAATGAGAGGCAGAGGAATCTGTGGCAGCAAGGCTACCTTGGAGATGTGCTTCCAGGAAGCTAGATGAGGGGGCATTAGGGCATTTGGCAGGTCGTGGGGGGCTGAAGACTCCTTGCTCATTTCATGGAAGAGGCAGGGGAGACAATATCTTGACGGAACATTTCTAGAGATTTCTTTTCCCTATCTTCCTACTTTGGGCTTTTCCATGAAATGAGGCAACCTTGCCTTCTATTCACAGGACTAGAGTCTATCCCTCACACACAGTGATTTGCTTTTAACACTCTTTATTGCTCAGGATGCTAACATTGTTTCTATGGGGTGGGGGCAGCTCAAGCTGAAACTAAAACAAACAACTGAATTTCTTAAGACTGGGCTGTCAGCTTTCTGTGATGCAGAAACAATGGGCCAGAGCCTTGGTCCTATCTATGTCCTTTGCATGGCTCCAGTGGTACAAGAGAGAGAGAAGATTGGCGTAAACAGCCATGTGGAGATTCCACTTCAATAGGGGAACTCCCAGGTGGTGTAAAGTAAGGATTGCTGCTGGCTCTATGCCTTTCACTCCCGCCTCTCCAGGATATAGGGCATTCTGGGGTTCAGGCTAAAATGCCTTGCGCTCTAGGGAACCCCAGCCATGCAACAACCCCTACACAGCAGCGTCCAACCGATATAACAGAGCAACCCTGAGACACAGCTCAGTCAGACTTGAGCATATGGCACACAGTCTCCAGCTTGCCCTTTCGCAGCTGGTAACTAAAGCTGTGGTTTGGAATGGGCAGTGGTTTTGATTCGAGGGGAGGGAGGGTTATTGTTTAGTTCAGTTTATACCCCGGCAGTTTTACTTTGAGTCGCAGGTTTGAATCAACCTCAAGACTCAAAGTTAAGTGAGCCAACTGCCTGTTTTATCTCATTTCAGATCAAAGTAACTGAATCCCATATGATTTTCACCCAAAACTATAAATTAGCCCAGGTTTGCTCAAAACATGGCCCAGGTTCATGAAACTTGGTGAACTCTGTGCAGATCATGGGCTAAGGTCTGGGTCTGTATCAGCTTTACTATTAAGTCTATAGCTTAAATATATGAAATGACAGTTCCTAGAATGGATTGCATGCAGAGTATACTTTTCTCACTGAGATATGATGTAAAATTATTTTGGCTACATTAAATACAAACTATCCCCTAAGACAGAGGGTTTAACATAAAACAAATGGAAGGTCAAATTTTAGTAGGACTATTAATCTGTAATGCAGCATAGCCAGATTGAAAAAAAAAGAGATATGTAAACAAAATGTTCAGTCTGCATTAGATAGGAGAGATGCATAGTCTGAACAGATAACCTTTAGTGAATATTGGGAAGTTGGATTTTATGTCCGAATTGTATGCATGCCTACTCTTTGTGGTTCATTTTCATCTATTATGGTACCAGGGGTGAAATCCCGGCCCCCTTAGTGGCAAAACTCCCACTGACATCAACGGGCCCAGGATTTCAGCCCAGATTTTTGTATGTACGATAGCCAAAGTGTGATGTAGGAAGCATGAAAACTCTGGCAAAATGAAAAAAGGAAAGTGTTTTAAAAAATCCCACAAGGATAATGCTGAATAATAATATTTTGCATAACTTTTATTGTGTGTTTGCCTCTCCTCTGTTCTCCACTCAGACTGTCTCCATCTTCAGTCTCTTTTTCCCAGTTATTTTGGTTGCTCTCTATTGCAATAGTCTTTCTTTGGGTGACTCCTAGGCCTGGTCTACACTAGGCGTTTACACTGATTTTAGCAGCGTTAAACCTATTTAATGCTGCACGCGTCCACACAACAAGGCCCTTTATATCGATATAAAGGGCTCTTTAAACCGGTTTCTGTACTCCTCCCCGACGAGAGGAGTAGCGCTGAAATCGGTATTACCATATCGGATTAGGGTTAGTGTGGCCGCAAATCGACGGTATTGGCCTCCGGGCGGTATCCCACAGTGCACCATTGTGACCTCTCTAGACAGCAGTCTGAACTCGGAGGCACTGGCCAGGTAGACAGGAAAAGCCCCGTGAACTTTTGAATTTCATTTCCTGTTTGGCCAGCGTGGAGAGCTCACCAGCACAGGTGACCACGCAGAGTTCATCAGCACAGGTAACAATGCAGTCTCCTGAGAATCGAAAAAGAGCTCCAGCATGGACCGTATAGGAGGTACTGGATCTGATCGCTATATGGGGAGAGGATTCTGTGCTAACAGAACTCCGTTCCAAAAGACGAAATGAAAAAACATTTGAAAAGATTTCCAAGGCTATGATGGAGAAAGGCCACACCAGGGACTCAGTGCAGTGCAGAGTGAAAGTTAAGGAGTTCAGACAAGCCTACCAGAAAACCAAAGAAGCAAACGGAAGGTCCGGGGCAGGGCCAAAAACATGCCGCTTCTACGCTGAGCTGCATGTAATTCTAAGGGGGTCCGCCACCACTACCCCACCCCTGTCCGTGGATTCCGATGTGGGGGTGGTAATCTCAGCCATGGCTGAGGATTCTGCAGATGGGGAAGATGAGGAGGAGGAAGAGGAGGATGAGCTTGCAGAGAGCACATAGCACTCCATTCTCCCCAACAGCCAGGACGGAATTACCCTCCCAGCCCTCCCAAGCCAGTAGCCCAGACAATGAAGCCATGGAAGCGACCTCTGGTGAGTGTATCTTTGTAAATATAAAACATGGTTTAAAAGCAAGCGTTTTTTAATGATTGATTTGCCCTGAGGACTTGGGATGCATTCGCGGCCAGTACAGTTATTGGAAAAGTTTGTTAACATGTCTGGGGATGGAGCGGAAATCCTCCAGGGATATCTCCATGAAACTCTCCTGGAGGTACTCCAAAAGCCTTTGCAGAAGGTTTCTGGGCAAGGCAGCCTTATTCCATCCACCATGGTAGGACACTTGACCACATCATGCATGTAGCAAGTAATCTGGTATCATTGCATGACAAAGCTTAGCTGCATATGGTCCCGGTGATTGCTGGCATTCAAGCAACATCCGTTCTTTATCTCGCTGTGTTATCCTCAGGAGAGTGATATCGTTCATGGTAACCTGGTTGAAATTCAGGAGTTTAAGTAAGGGGACAGAGATGGCCATTCCTACTGGCCTGTTTGCCTGTTGCTTAAAAGAAATCCTTCCTTGCAGGTAGCCAAGTGGGGGCAGGGGAGGGCGGGGAATGGCGCTGAGCTTTTTCGCGTTTGGCTAGCACGGATCTTCCCTGCTACCAGCCACGCGGTGGGGGGGGGAGGGTGATTAGCAGTGCTCTTCCATGATACCAGCCACGCGGTGGGGGGCGGAGTAAAGCGATCATTTCAGAGAATTGGATCGGGGGGGGGGGTTTCTGCTGCTGCATGTTAACAGGAAAAAAGCAGCACTGAATGGGCTTTGCTTGGTATTTGGGAAAGGAGGGCACTGTGTATATGAAGGCTGAAGAAGCTGAAAGACAATGGCTTACCATGGCCGCATGCAAGCTGAATTCTGCTGCCTGGACCTGCGTCTGTGAGATCTCTAACACCAGAGCCGCAGGTACTCAATATTAAGATGCAAAATGCGACCTTGTAGTGAAATTACATGTGCTATGTAAGGTGAATAGTGTTGTTCACTGTGAAAGAGTATAACCATTGTTCTGTAAAATGTATCTTTTAAAATACTTCTCTCCCTTTTTTACCTCCCTCATGCAGCTGCAAATTTTTCAAGCCTCCCGACTCCACCCCGAAGGCTATCTCAGATAAAGTAGAGGAAAAAAAAGACGCGAGACGAAATGTTCTCGGAAATCATGGAAGTAACCCGCAATGAAAGAGCTCATCTGAATGAGTGGAAGGACGTGGTATCAAATTACAGGAAAGATGCCAGTGAACGTGAGGACAGGAGGGACCAATGTGAGGAGAGGAGAGATGCTCGAGATGAGAGGCGGCAGCAGGAAGATCAAAGGTGTAGGCAGGAAGATCAGCGGTGGCGGGATGCATCGCTGGGGCTGCTGCGTGATCAAACTGACATCCTCCGACATCTGGTGAAGCTTCAGGAACAGCAGCAGGGCCACAGAGTGCCACTGCAGACCCTGTGTAACCACCTTCACCACTCACCATGTTCCATTTTTTCCTCACTCAGACGTGTAAGAACGCGTGGGGGAAGGCTTCGTGCACCCGCCCACTCCAACCCCGTGGACAGCCCAACCAAAAGGCTGTCATTACTTTGAAACATTTTTAGTGGCCTTTTCCTTCCCTCCTATCCTCGTCCCAAACTACACCCGGGATACCTTGTCAGTTCTCTGCCTCTTTTTATAATTAAGTAATAAAGAATACATGATTTTTAAACGAGAGTGACTTTATTTCCTTAAGCAAGCTGTAATTGAAGGGGGAGGATGGGTTGCTTACAGGGAATGAGTCAATCAAGGAGGGGGTTCATCAAGGGGAAACAAACACAACAGTCACACCGTATCCTGGCCCGTGATGAAACTCATTTTCAAAGCTTCTCTGATGCGCACCGCTTCATGGTATGCTCTTCTAATCGCCTTGGTGTCTGGCTGTGCATAATCAGCAGCCAGGTGATTTGCCTCAGCCTCCCACCCCGCCATAAAGGTCTCCCCCTTACTCTCACAGAGATTGTGGAGCACACAGCAAGCAGCAATAACAATGGGGACCTTGGTTTGGCTGAGGTCTGAGCGAGTCAGTAATGTGTGCCAGCGCACCTTTAAACGGCCAAATGCACATTCTACCACCATTCTGCACTTGCTCAGCCTGCAGTTGAACAGCTCCTGACTACTGTCTAGGCTGCCTGTGTATGGCTTCATGAGCCATGGCATCAAGGGGTAGGCTGGGTCCCCCAGGATAACTACAGGCATTTCAACATCCCCAACTGTTATTTTCTGGTCTGGGAAGTAATTTCCTTGCTGCAGCCGTTTAAACAGAGTAGTGTTCCTGAAGACGCGAGCGTCATGAACCCTTCCTGGCCATCCCACGTGGATGTTGATGAAACATCCCTTGTGATCCACCAGTGCTTGCAGCACCATTGAAAAGTACCCTTTGCGGTTTACGTACTGGGTGCCCTGGTGCTCCGGTGCCACGATAGGGATATGGGTTTCATCTATTGCCCCCCCACAGTTAGAGAATCCCATTGCAGCAAAGCCATCCACTATGACCTGCATGTTTCCCAGAGTGACAACCTTTCGTAGCAGCAGCTTAATGATTGCTTTGGCTACTTGCATCACAGCAGCCCCCACAGTAGATTTGCCCACTTCAAACTGATTCCCGACTGACTGGTAGCTGTCTGGCGTTGCAAGCTTCCAGAGGGCTATTGCCACTCGCTTCTCAACTGTGAGGGCTCTCTCATCTTGGTATTATGGTGTTTCAGGGCAGGGGAAAGCAAGTCACAAAGTTTCATGAAAGTGCCCTTAGGCATGCGAAAGTTTCGCAACCACTGCGAATCATCCCAAACCTGCAAAACTATGTGGTCCCACCAGTCTGTGCTTGTTTCCCGGGCCCAAAATTGGCGTTCAATGGCTAGAACCTGCCCCATTACCAGCAGGATCTCCAAAGCGCAGGGGCCCGCGGTTTGAGAGAATTCTGTGTCCATGTCCTCATCACTCTTGTCGCCGCTCTGCCATAGCCACCTCCTCCTCGCCTGGCTTTTCAGGTCCTGGCTCAGCATAGACTGCACGAGAATGCGCGAGGTGTTTACAACATCCACAATTGCGGTCTTGATCTGAGCAGGGTCCATGCTTGCTCTGCTATGGCGTTTGCACAGTTCAGCCAGGAAAAAAGGCGCAAAACGGTTATCTGCTGCTTTCACGGAGAGAGGGGTGAGGCTGTACCCAGAACCACCCGCAACAAAGTTTTTTGCTCCATCAGGCACTGGAATCTGAACCCAGAATTCCAATGGGTGGGGGAGACTTCGGGAACTATGGGATAGCTACAGGATAACTACCCACGGTGCAACACTTTGGAAATCGACGCTAGCCTCGGTACATGGATGCACACCGCCGAATTAATGTGCTTAGTGCGGCCGCGTGCACTCGACTTTATACAATCTGTTTTACAGAACTGGTTTATGTAAAATCGGAATAATCTCGTAGTGTAGACATACCCCGTCTCTGTCCTCCTCTCCTCTTTTATTTCCATGTACTTCAGTTCATTCCAATGTATTTCCCTTTCTCACGCTAGTTCACAATCTTCCTTTTTCATTCTCCCCTTTCCTTCTCTCTGGGATTTTAGTTATTTTGTTCTGCTTCTGTATATTCCTTTTTAAATTCCTGTTCTTTTTACACTGCCTTCTTTTGGTCTTTGTTTTATTTCTCTCATGTCACTTCTTCTGTCCTTTCCTCTATTTCTCTGCTTCCTTATTTCCCTCCCCTCTACTGCCTGATGACTTCTCCAGTCTACTTCTTTCACCATTTCTCCCACTCTCTGCTCTTTTTAAACAAAATTTCTTCTTCTTGTTTATTTCTTGTTGTTCTTCCTGCAGGTGAGCTTGGAAGGAGCTGTGTGGGAATGCTTAAGCCATGGCAACACAGTTCTCAATTTTAGTTTAATAAACACTAAATAGACATGGAAAGAAAGAAATAAGCTTACTGCTCGTTCCCAGTTAGGAATGGACTCCCGCTTAACTCCTTTGCTGGCAGGGGTGGCTCTAGGTATTTTGCTGCCCCAAGCATGGCAGGCAGGCTGCCTTCAGCGGCCTGCCTGTGGGAGGTCCCCGATCCTGTAGATTCGGCAGCATGCCTGCGGGAGGTCTGCTGAAGCCGCGGGACCAGCGGACCCTCCGCAGGCATGCTGCCGAAGGCAACCTGCCTGCCACCCTTGCGGCGACCAGCAGAGCGCCCCCCCGTGGCTTGACGCCCCAAGCACGTGCTTGGCGTGCTGGTGCCTGGAGCCACCCCTGTTTGCTGGGGGCATTCTGGTTTGGTTAATAACAGCACAAATGGTTAATCAGATGAATGTATCATTTCAGAAGTTACCAAGGCAGAAGAGGATACTCAGCTCCTCATTTTCCTGGCTTACACCCTAAATGGCCTCCAATTATTTCCCTTTGCTATATCCACCTGGGACCTGCTTCTCATGTCCTCATAATATCACTGAATGACTAAAGGATGAGTCAGCCTCCTCCTGCCACCCATCCCTGGTGCAGGTAGCTGTCCTGATGGGCCAGTGCAACAGTGGGAGAAGAGACTCTCCCTCCACGGCCCTTCCACTCCACTGACAACCAAATAACATCTCAGTGGCATCTACAGCAGTTGCTTCCATCAAGACATCATATTAAGGGGCTGTTTAGTGTATGTTTAACTGTCTGCAATGTGATTTAGCATCTGGAAACAAGGAAGAGGAGCCATGTGACCAGCCAGACGCTGTTTGGTTAGGTAACTAAGGAAACTCACAAATACCAGTGGGCCTGATATCCCATGATATTAGCCAGCTGATGCTATATGCTGTGGGGGAATATTTTCCCCCAAATAACTGTGGGAAATATTAATTATTTATGGACTATTTGCATAACTGCATAATGTGTCTAGATATAAATAACAGATTATTTGCATAACTGCATAATGCCACTAATCATGGGAGGGAGAACTAAATATTTCTGGCATTTGATCACACTGTGTCATATATGCTCTGCATATCTTCTAAGCTCTGCCGGAGAATAGTGACACCACTGCTGGCTTTGCTTCTCAATATCCTGTATCTCTTCACTGACAAATTGCAAAAATAAGCAAACTAAACACTTTGGATGAGTAGCACTGAAGCAGAGAATCCTTACAAAACTCCACAGGACTTGGTCTGCTCTTTATACCATTGTAAATCCAGAGTTCACGTGTGCAAAACTGGTTCAATGAAAGCAGAATCAGGTTCCAAATATGTATTTTAGTTTAAATTTCCAGAATGAAAAATTATGCCATATCATCAAAGACTGATTGACAGCTCTCCTGTAGCATTTTTCACCAGCAGATCTCAAAGCATTTTTCACAGGAGGTAAGTACCATTTTACAGAGGAGAAAACTAAGGCACAGAGAGGTGAAGTGATTTGCCCAGGTTCAAACATGAGTCCTGATGTCTCCCAAGTCCCAATACAATGCTCTGACCACTAGTCCACACTGCATCCAACTGTCTGATTAGAAATTATACCTGTTCCTTTAGAGATAGTGTTAGACCTGGCAGTGAGGGGCTGACTTGTTCTGTTTAGCATCACCAACCTCATCCTTTCTGTTAAGTGAGATTGTGCCTGGACCATAAGAGATTGTGTAGTGGATTTATTTTGGGAAGTACAGGGCCTACTCCATCACTCCTTTCGGGGCCTATGGACCCCGGTCCGGAAAAGCACTTAAGGATGTGCAGACTTTAAACAGCTGCTTAGTCAACAAGATGTGTTGAAGTGCTTTACTGGATCAGGGCCATGGTCCCCCAAATGGGGCAGCCAGGGCAGGTAGCAGGCGGAGGTATGGCCCTGCTCTCCCCCTTGTCACTGAGCTGCCGTGTGAGACCAGCATGCAAAGAGAAGTAAGCTGTGTCCCATGAAAGGGTTTAGCAGTGTGCATGCTCCCTCTGCACTTCAGGAAGATCAGAGAGGCCTTCTGACAACCTAGTCTAGCCAAAGGCAGCACTAACAAAAATAGTAGCAAATATATGAGCTCAGTTTATCAAACTTTAATATCCCCTTGTAACCGCTGGGCTGTTTTCCGTTAAACACTATTTACCTCAGTGTACAAGTTTTTTAGCATATAAAACTCTGACTTTATTTTTTTTAAAATGCATGTCAGACTCATTTCAGATCCTGATTTCCCAGTACAAACTTGAGTAACAAACATATAATTATTCTCATAAATAACTCAGTACCTTACAGCGTATTTCAAACAAGTTTCCCCACAAGGCACATGTGCCCTATATTAAATTCTTTTAAGTATAAGTTGATTAAGGTAAAATTAGTTATTACCTTATGGACATTTTAGTTTTAGCAGCATTTCAAATCCTGTTCTATGAGGAGTAGATTTGTTCCCACCCACAGGTATAATCACCAGGAAAATTAATAATCATGTTCAGTATGACTATAAATCATTGTGGTTTAGGCTATCAATTTCTGTAGAAAAATGAAAGATCCAAGTATTAATGTTGTGTAAACTACATGTTGTGAAAACTCAGATCCAACACAGTCAAATTGCAAATGCAAGGTTTCTAATTTCAGAGTGTGATAATGCAGGGTCATCTGAGGCTGGGAGGCCAGCAATTCTGAATAAATGATGCTGGTAATTTTTAGTAGTTTATAGATGTTGTGTGCAATGTAGGCTGTATTTGCATTCTTGAACCAGATGCAGCAATTGATGCTAATTTCTAGAGAATAAGGAGAATGAGTGTGCAGGAAAGTGCACATCTAAGAGTTTGAATATATTTTCAAGTAATGGCTGAATAAAAAGATGCAGCATGTTTTCTTGTTGAAGTCGCTTTTACTCTGCATCATATCATTATATAGGACCGTGTACTAAACACACTTGCTTTTGGCTAGTGCCAGTAGGATTCCAGTGGGAAATGTGAGATGTAAATTAAAATATGTGTGTGTAAATTAAAATATGCCACTAGAATGCTAGACTTTTTTTATACAAACATAGATCCCAATCCTGCAAAGACGTATGCGTTTGTCACGTTATGAGTAGTTACAATGACTTCAGTGGGAATTACTTGCAGTGTGTAGAGTCAGGATGTGCATAAGTCTTTGCGGGATCAAAGCCATACGGTTTTATCTATGTCTAATACAAGGGGAACAGATACGGCTTTATACAAGTTGCACACTTATATTTTAAAATACTAAATCCAGTAGTAATACAATATGCTCTCATAGAGGGCCAGGCTCAAATTATTTTGTTTGTTCCCATGCAGCAAAACAATCTCAAAGACTCCCCAGCTTTGATTGTTCTGTTTAAAAACAGAAACAGAAATCTTACTTCAAAGATAAAATAAATACAAATTAACAATAATATAGAACACAATAATCCTATACCATCGTCTTTAAGTTCATTACAGAGCATAATTTGCACCAAAAAGGAACTTGCTAGAGTAGCATAACTTCAGCCTCACTCACGGTGCCTGAAAATTTTTGGAAAATGTCTAATAATGCAATGAGTTGAGGTTAAAGTGTTGGATAAATATTAAAATATTTGCACGTTTGGTGTTAGGTTTTCAAAGATACAAAAGGAAGACTCAGACTCATGGAGAGAATTATGAAATAAATCACATGCACAAAATGGGACAATTTTCAAATAATCCATAAAAGCAGGTTTGCATCTGGAAATGTTAAAAGGGGTATATTTTAAAAGGGGTGAGACTTGGCTTCCCCTTTAGCAGACAGAATTTGCACCTGCAAAACAACCCTGTGGCTGCAAATCAGCATAGTTGTGCTTCTGCTTGATTTGTGCCTGCAATCAGGTACTTAAAGATTTAAATACCCAAACCTGAGCCTGCAGTTCAACTGCAGGAAAAATTGAGTCCATGAAAGAGAAGTCACCTTTTTGAAAATTTGTTTGTAAATTTCTAATATTTCTATGATAGAGAAAGACTAGACACTCATATAATTATGTGGCGGTTGGAGTCTTCAGCACATAAAGTAGATGTCAAGACAATTTAGGACATTATGAGAATTGCATTTGGACTTCAAAACTTATGCAGCCTCCTAACCATTCAGATGTACACACCTAAAGGGAGTTATGAAGTAAACTAAAGAAATAATTCACAAATTAAGTTGGATACTTCATTAGATGAACCATCACACTGACAGAAATCTACAGCTAGAAGACTAAAAAACCCCAGCTTCCTCATTAGCCACATAGCCAAAATGGATGTGCTGCTTCCCACTGATAAATTTAACAGATCCAGCAAATTTCAAACAGCTGGAGGAAAATCCAGGGGAAGATGGGTGGTGTCTGCTCTCCACATAGACACAAACAATTTAGCGCATTAATATAGGGATTCTGGGCCACACTACTCTCCAAAGAGGTAGCATTTGTTTACCAAAACTTATTAGTGATTCTTACTGCTTTAAGGGACTCAGAAAATCAACCCTTTGCACATACAGTACACCATGTTACCAGAATAGAAATGCATTTGCTCTTGTCTCTCTGATTTTCTTTGGGTTGTACAAAGAAAACTTTCTGCAGCACACTGACAAACCTAGCCAGATCCCAGGAGGGTGCTTTTGAGTAATACAAAGATGGGGTACTTAGTGATTGTGATTATGCAACATTATGCAAATCTGTTGACTAATCCCACAGGACTCATTGGACAATCATTCACAAATTTTAGGTGCTGAATGTTTCTCTTACATACTTAGTAAGTGACCAATGCTTATATCCTGTTTGTACTTTCATTTGTGCATGCCATTTTTACATGCACAGTACAGTATAGCTTTATGAAATCCAGACATTTGTCTTTTAATTATTACCAAAGTACTACATAAAAAGCCCCTCTCAAATCCTTAATATTAAGATAAGGTTGCCACTTAACATTAAACTATATCAAAATATAGGCTTTCAGGAGGGTTCAAAATGGAACTCTGCTTACACATTTAAGTATGGAGCCATAACCATGTCTGCACTATCATTGGAGTTTATATTGTCATTAGAGAGCTTTGATAAAAATCTAGAGTTACCATACAGTCTAGTGTAATCTATCTAATCTAATCTATCTATCTGTCTACCTCCTTGCAGTTCTTCCCAGATAGGTGGCATAAATCTTAGGCAGATTTGAAGATGTATTAGGATAGTATCAAAAGAGATGCAAATCACAGCTGTTCCAGCTAAAAGCCCTTTCTGATTTGTTAAACAGTAAACATGGTTGAATATTTCCCAGATTCACCTGGTCCAGTACAATACAAAGAGTGATTACATTAAATGATCTTTTCCACAAAGGTCAAAAGTTAAGTGTTCCTGGTTACATGAGTCCTCACTCCTAATGGCATGATAATCCAATTCTATGGCATCAAGAAAGAATTCTTCTCCCAGTTATTAAATATGCAGGATACCATGTCTATCCCAAGTAAAATATGCTAGAATAATGGGGAGTGGATCTACTATACAGCTCCAGAAGGAAGTTACAAAATGTCAAATCGGAACAGAAAAGCGGGGAAGAAAAAACAACCTGAACTTCCAACAGACAATTGTAAGGCATATAAACAAAGTTATTTGTAAAGTCACACATTCATAACAAATATAAAAAGATGGCCCTCTCCCATTGAATCAAATGGCCTTTCTCAAGCATTGTTATATTTCTGTTCACAGTTATCATTTTCACTATCACATTCTCTCTGCTAAGATAAGAAATAACAAGAACTTTGATGGCACTAAATGGTAATTTCACATTAGGTTTTGTTTCAATAAACCATCACCAACATTATCTATACAAGTATGTTATTCTCACATGGATAAAATTGCAACTCCTAGCAGTAAAAAACAAAATGTTGAGGTGGAAATTAAAGCTTCTTTAACTGCAAACCATGTGGGCTGCTAACCTTTCTCTGCTTGAGGTTGTTAACTGCCAGAATCTAAGGGAAATAGAACAGTGAATCTCACAAGAAATTTTAGCAACACTTTCCAAAGTTCTAGCATTGCCCTGATTTTCCCATGTTGCTTTGCCGCGAGGGATTATGAAATTCTGAGTAGGACTGAACCATGTAAATGATGGAGCAAAATGTCACATAGTCTTATGATGGTGTGCTCAGAGGGTCATACATGCACCTGGATCTGGAAAAATCACAATCTTATTTGTATTTAGGATATGTATGTATATACACACACACACACACAAATATATATATATATACACACACACACACAAATATATATATTTGGTTCTGGTTTCTGGTAGTGCCTGCACTGTACTAGGTGAAAATGAAAGAACAGGCAAAGGCTAAAAAATACCAAAGTTTGGTTGAGGTGGGGGAGAGATGCTCTTGCCCCTGATTCCTACCTGGACTCAAAACACACAGTGGCGAGATCTAAAGTTCCCTGATGGGCTAATGCAACATCCTTCAGTATCTGTCTGCTTGGGATGATGTGAGGTATAGCAATCATCAGCCACTGAGCTAGGCTTTAAGATAAATCAACTTTCACTCTTGTTTAAAGGCAGCTGGTGTCACTGACCTGATTTGTTATAAAAGGGACAGCCAGGATCAGTGAAAGAAATCTCTGTCTTTTAACAAAATATAGTTTAATATCAGATTGCTCAGGAGCTCCTACTACTCCTTTGTGCTTTCTAGAAAGAAGAGCCTCCTCTTCTGCTTATGACTAAACTGATAGACAAAATGGCCACCAGCGTGGAAGCAGTTAGTAGCAGCAAGTCCTGACGATGAAAAAAAAAAAAAGGTAGGCAGCTGCTGTTGCTCCTTCAGGGCCTCATTCTACAAGGTAACAGTCCTTACATCTCATTAGAATTAGTGGGAGTTGAAGGGGTCCATGACTTTGCAGGACTGGGCTCTGTACCAGCAGCAACAGCATCCTAAGAGGATTTCATAGAGTTTTATGTCACAAAGGACCACTAGATCATCTAGTCCAACCCATCTATCACAGGCCATTTAATTTCACCCAGTTACCCCTGTATTTAGCCCAGTGACTTGCATTTGGCTAATGCATAATATCCAGAAAGGCATCCAATATTGATCTGAAGACATCAAGTGATGGAGAATCTACCACTCCTCTTGATAGTTTGTTGCAACAGTAATTCCTTAGCACTGTTAAACGTTTGTGCCTTGTTTCTACCTTAAATTTGTCTGGCATCAGCATTCAACTACTGGTGGTTGTTGTGTCTTCTCCATTACATTAAAAAGTCCTTTAGTACCTGATATTTTCTCCCCATGAATGTACTTATACACTGGAATCAAGTCAAATCATATCTTCTTTTTGATAAGCTTGAGCTCTTTAAGTTTCTCACTGTAAGGCATTTCTGCCAGCCCTTGAGTTATTTTTGTGGCTTTTTTTCTGCACTCTTTCCAATTTTTTAACAGCCTTATTGAAATGTGAACACCAAAACTGGGTGCAATATTCATCTCACCAATTCCATAGATAGAGTAGAATCACTGTCTTACCTCCACTCACTACTCCCCTGTTTATACAGCCAAGGAGTCATTAGCCCTTCTGCCATAGCATTGCACTGAGAGCTCTAGTCAAATTGTTTGTCTGCTGTGATCCTCCAGATCATTTCCCGAGTCACTGCTTTCCAGGATACAGTCCCTCATTCTGTAGTTATGACCTGCATTTCTTGTGCTTAGATGTATAACTTTGCATTCAACTGTATAAAACACATTGTGTTCGAATGGACCCAGTTTACCAAGCAATCCAGATTATTCCTTATGACTGCCCTGTTCTCATCATTATTTACTACTCCACCAATCTGATGTGAGAAAAGGGAGAGAAGCACCCATGTCCCCCAAAGATCTGGCAGATGGGGAAAGGGAAGGGAATAAACTTCTTTCCTGAGTCCTCTAGATAGCAAAAACTGGCTGTGAGAGGGCAGAAAAGAGAATGTTGCAGCGGAGATCAGAGAGCTAATTGGATGCAGCGAAACAGGCCTGTTGAGCATTGAATTTTCCACTCCTACTCCTCCATGCAGAATGCGTGATTGCCAGCCCACTTCTAGTCTTGCCCATTTAAAATGACTTCTTTGAGTACCTGAAATGGGAAGGATGGTCACGTGGTTACGGTACCGGACTAGCACTCAGGAGATCTGGCTTCATTTCCTGGCTCTGATGCGTGTGACTTTGTGCAAATCACTTAATATTTCAATGCCTTTGTTTCCCACCTGAAAAATGGGGATAATAATGCTTCCTTTTCTCTCACATTTTGTCTGTGACTGTAAGTTCTTGGGTCAAGCACTGTCTCTTAATATATGTCATAATGTTGCAAAATGTAACAGATTTTAAACTATAAGTAAATTTATTTGGTGAACCTGCTCTAAATACATGTATGTATGTATGTATGTAGGTGAAGTATTTAAAATGCACCCATCAATAGTTGTGGGAGCATATATAAAATATAACTAAATAAAAAAATCCATAATTGGAACCAATGTTCAAATCTAAAATCCTCCTGGGCCCAAAATAAGTCCACCACCTTCTCTCTCCTCCTTCCTAGAAAAACAACCTTGGAAAACAGAGCGGCTTTACAACATGACCTGAAGGTCAACAAATTTGGGCTCAGCGAACTATTAGGGGAAGTGAAGTCTAGGGTTGGATTCACTCACATCCTGCCTCCAATCCTTTCCCATTTAATCCAGAGATGTTAGTTTGAGTCCCCAGTCTGGTTTCAGCTGCCATGGTCCCACACAAGGAGAAAGGCTGTTTCCACAAGAATGCAGCCCATCTAAGGCTTCCTAGGTTAAACCTATTAAATGAACTGGAAGCCAGTGCTAGTCACTGATCATAGAGGTAACATGCATTCTGAGAGAAGCATTCCTCAGCAGGACAGCAATTACATTCCCTACTTACTGAAGTTTTCAAGTGGTGGGACTTAGGTATATCTTAGTGGTGTTATTGGTATACCTTAGTTTAAGTATAAGTCCATGTGGAGCTCATTGCAGTGATCAAAAGGTGGAGGTGACTGTAGCAAGGAAGGCATCCACACATAAAGGCCTAAACCTGTTGCCAAGTGTAGATTCATGGCCACTGTACCTGTAGAAACAGCTGAGGATCCAATACACCCTGTGAAGCTCAGTCAAGAGAGCTGGAGCCACCTCCATTTATTCGATTGCTTTACCCTGCTAGTCAGCATAATTTCCATCCTATCTGGTTCAGTAGCAGACACTGGCAAAGTTGATAAATTAAACCATCCAAGTTCAATGAAACAGAGACAAAGAGCTACAAATCGTCTTTATATTAAAAGCACTGCACCCCATATCTTACCTAGTAGGCTGAACAAGAGAAGTGACAAAACAGAATCCTTTGATTTAGGGTTTGGCATTGAGGGCGAATCCAGGTAGGGTTTGGGTTCAGATTCAACAGTGCTGTCCTCAGAAAGTTTTATCCTAAAATGTTGGACATTTCATAAGACCTATCTAATTTCTTAGGCATCAGAAATGATCCGTGCCTGCTGATAGTGGGGGGACAAAGTGAGGGCAACCGGCTTCAGCAGTTGTTACCAAACATGTTTAGTACATGCCAAGCAGCAAATCGGGGGAGAGGGTGGCACGTTACTCCACATGTCCCCCCTCTTCCCACAGTCACCTCCACTAGGCATTTTTGCAATACTCATCACTATAGTATCTGAACACCTGTGACCAGCTGTTTTCATGTGGTTCATATCTGTCACTCTGGGCCAAAATCTCATACGAAAAGCTGTCTTTTGAGATATTGGCTGCATTCAAATCGTTCCTATCCAGTTTTGGAACTGACCAAGAAATCCAGACACCTATGAAATTTGAAGGAGTTTGGATTTAGAGGTTCTGCTTTGGACCCATTTCTTTCTTTCTTTCCCAAAAAAGCATTATTTGGATAATTTCAGCTGAAGTCATTCTCTGTGTATCTATCGTCTTCATCAGTATGTTCCCAGTGTGTTCTTTGTTGCACAGTGTTCTAATTAGTGTTACACAGTCTTGTGTATTCAGCAAAAAACCAAAACATGACAAATGTGATTAAATGTTTCAGTTTTGAGAACATCAGCTTAGGTAAGCTTTTACACAATAAGGCATTAATAACCTTTTGCATATGATACAAAACAATTTAATGTGATTGATTAACTGTGTTGTGATGTTAACAGTGATAACAATAGATGAACACTTTACTCATTGTGTAGGTAGATACAGTTAGGCAGATACATATAAAAATTATCACAGAATTAGGAAGTAAATAAATGTTTAAGTCAAATATTTGTGCTTTTATCCTTTGAATCTCATGACAACAAGTTTATCAGATATTTTGCATTTTAGTGTGCACCAATCATGTGGTTATCATTGAGAGATGAAAACAGAGGTGAATGGTGCATATTTCAGAAAATAAGGTATTTCACTAGATGTGCATGCACCAGTTAGTGTGTACAAGCTGAGTATGTGTTGCACTCAGGACGAAACAGTGGAGAGAAAGACAAGTGCAGCAACTAGAGCTCTTGATATTAAAAGTTAATGTCATGAACTAGCTTCCATGTTTGTGCACATCACTACTCTCGACTGGGTAGAATCAGAACTGCTTATGTGTATCTTATGGGTCCTATACTGCTGTTAGCTGAAGGTGATTCTCCCTTAAGAGTATTTGGTATGGATTTTCGTTTATGGAGCAGCTAGATACAATTCTATCATTGCTACCTGGGATAAATTCAAGTAGCCGTCTTGTGCAGCTTAGTGATAACCCCAAAGTCCTGGGAGGTCACACAGCGTAGAGGTATTTTCCACAAAACTTATTAGTGTAGACATCAAGTTAAATATTATTACATAATAATTATAAAGTGATATGCTTTCTTGAAATAGCTCCTACTCAAATACTTCTTTTATACAGTATAACCTGACCACTCATACTGGCTTTATTTCATGGCTTAGGCCCCATGGACCACCCTATCCCAAACACCAGTCAATTCAGAGAAGCAGGTAATTAACTCCTCTCTACTGTACAAATCACCCTCTTGCAATTAATTTTCTATGTCATAGGCAATCCAGTTAATTTAATAAGAGCCTCATGATGTCAGGTATTGTGATTATTGGTGCTCAGATACTAGAATGATGGCCACCTTTGCAATACCTTAGATGACAGACAGACAGAAATGCTATGGCCCACAGGTCTGATCCTGATCTTCCCGCCCTTATACATTTATGTTTGTTCCTGTTTAAGTCAATGGATATTTTGAGTACAGAAGGGCTAAAGGAAAAGGGAATTATTATCAAACTGCACTGTTCCAAGGATAGGTGCCTGATCTTACACATTTTTCTCCAGTGCAGAATTGTCCGATCACAGGTTTTGATCTGAAATTGAACCAACTCTATATTATAGATGAACTAAGCTGGTATGTGATGCTTAAAACAAAGGATGCATGGCCCGCGTGCTCCTGGCTACTAGAATGACCCCACAGGGCCAGTGGAAGTTGGATGTAGTTTACAGCTGCCATGAGGGCTTTGTTTACTATTAATCAAGGGTTTATTATTGTTATGCAATCCCATTCCAGAAACCTCCTTACAGTAGACAGTTGCTTCATGTCAGAATCTGTCAGAGTAACACTTTATAGTATTTGAAACAAATATGCAAGTAAAATCTGAAGGAATGAAGGCTAATTCAGGAATGCAAGATCCATTAAACTATGCAAGTATGCATGAACTGTAAAAAGTGGATCTCATACATATCAGCTATAGCCTTTAGCTGTTAGCAGGTGTGAATCAGTCAGTTGTACAATTCATTTGTCTACCTAATTGCACTGAAGATAGGCTTTTACTTTGCCTATAACATCACTAATGAGTAGGTTTTCAGTTTGATCTAACTAATTAATTCTTGTTAACTTCCTTTGCATTGCTGTTCTTTTAATTTAACCAGAGACAGCACCAGAGTTGCTACTAGTGTTTAGTCTCAACTAGATTAGTCCTATTCATTAAGGGCTGTAATTGTTGGTCATACCCTTCCAAATGGTCATTACAACCTCTGGCATGCATATTGAATAACAGCAATTTCCTGACTCCAACAGTCTCTCATGTGAGGGAGGAGAAAATGCTAATAAAGAAAGAATAAATGATTCTCTGCTCCATTCAGTGTTGTGTAGATTTCTTTTACAGCAGAAATTGTACTGAGGTGGTAAAACGGGTTTCTTGCAGGCCCCCTACCTCCACCCTGAGTGAAAACAATAAGAACCAAGTCAAGCATTCCCTGCTACTGTGATTACAGCATCCGTAAAAGTGATTATATAGCTGCTGTAATCAACTTCAATGAAGGCTGCCTGTTAGAGCTTCAATAATTACTCATTTCTGTTAACAGCTTGCTTTCAGTTTAGTACTTTGAGGCCTAGGAAAAAAACCACCATGTTTTAATAAAAGGCCATGTGAATGCCGTATTTTGGGGGGTAAGAGCTTGTGTGTGGGCAAAAAAAAAAAAAAAAAAAGCACATGCAACTTTTTTGTCCAGTTCTCAATAGTAAACTCTTTTCTTTTAAACTCCAATTCTGTTTAACCAGAAACAAGCACAAGTTCATACAGGGTTCAGTCATGTACTGAATGTTTACTGAAGGAGGCACAATAGTTTAAATAAAGTGATGTTTTAAAATATTTTACCCATTTCTTCAAATAAATTGCCAATCCTTAAACTCTATGTTAAACTGATTACAAAAGCAAAATACCACAAGGATCTCTTTCAATAAAACCACTACTTTTGACATATTATGCCTCTCCCTTTTTGGTGTATTTTATTTCTGCAAAGCTCTGAAGAAGAATGAAGCTTACAGAAGTTAAGGGCTCATTCTTAAAAGAAAACAAAAGGGATAGTTTAGTCTAAGTTAAAAACAATGCAATTCAGTATTGCCCTCCTATATTTGATGTTCTGCAGAGTGATACCGCAAATAGGGATTGGAGAAGTAGAATGGAGAAAACTAAAACTGACAACACTTTTGCTCAAAACTTTAAAGTCCACCTGGAACGTTTCACCCCTAGGCAACAAAAACACAAGAAAACCCTCTCTTGCTTGGGTAACTTTATGAATACGTTTTTTTTTTTTCCTGTGAGTTTTTATACTTCCTCATTTCAGCTACAATACCTGGGAAAGGCAATTCTTGTGGCAGTTCCAGGCCTGTGAAATGCAAATATACTGTAAATCTCACAAAACAGACTTATTTTGAAGTATTTCCAACCCAATAAGGTTTGGATAAGTTTGACTAAGATTCTAACCTTAGAATTCTTCTTCCACACTGAACTCTTGTACTTCGGGAGGTTTACCTATAACACTACCCAGAAATGAAGGGCCAAATCTCACCTTGGATAGTGCACTGAGTTGGAAAAGAGATGCTGCTGCAGGAATCCTAACTAGCATGGCAGGCTACTGGGGGCAGGAGGAGGGTACGCATCATGGAATGAGTGTTGTTACTCCTCTAAACAGGAAAAAGCCTGCCCCTGGCTAAGGCTTGCAATTGGCTACACCAGGGTTCCGCAAATTTGGGACGCCGCTTGTGTAGGGAAAGCCCCTGATGGGACAGAACTGTTTCTTTACCTGCTGCATCCGCAGGTCTGGCTGATTGCGGCTCCCACTGGCCACGGTTCGCTGTTCCAGGCCAATGGGAGCTGAGGACGAGGAACGTACTGTCTCAGTTCTTGCACTCAGGGGAGCACAATAAATGTCCCCTAATAACACCACTCGAGATGCAACACATCCCAAAGTGTGTGTGTATAATATCTGTGTGTGTGTGTGTGTGTGTTGGGGGGGGGCATGGAAGGATTCAATTTTTAACATGTTTGTTTACATACAAAAATATAGTAAACTTCAGGTACCAGAGGCAGAGTTAAGTTGGATACCAGAGCTGGCTGAATATTTGACCCCACTCTGTTACTTTGTGTCACTCTGACAGCCCAAAGAAGACTTAACACCAGTTTAACCACCCTCTTCAGGATTCCCTATGTGTTGGGGAATCTTTGGGTGGGACAGAGCTTCTGTAGCAGCTCCTATGCGATCCCCACTTGGCCCTTCTGTGCAGGGAGCGTGGCTAGGGAATAGAGGCATGACCAAGCCACCCTTGCACCCTAGCAATCTGTGGCTGAGTGGCCCTTGGGGACTGTGGGCAGCTGGAGTACCCTGGAGATGCCCTTAGTTTGCACTGTGGGTCCAGACCAGCACCAGCAAAGGAAGCAGGTGCCTGGGGTGGCCAATAGAAAGGAGTGGCACTCCGTCCGCTTTTGGGGAGGAACATCTGGGTCTTCGGCAGCAATTCGGCAGCGGGTCCTTCACTCCTTCTCTTCCTCTTCAGCGGCAGGTCAATCATGTTTTTCTTTTTTTCTTTCTTTTTTTTTTTCTTCGCCGCTTGGGGCGGCAAAAAAGCTAGAGCCGGCCTGACCAGCACAGATCAATCCCAGGCTCTGAGGGCTACAAAGTTGACATTATGCCATCTTTCCCTCTTCCTTCAAACAGAGCTCAGCCAGACTGGTTAGTTTCACAGACAATTGTAACAAAGTTAGCTCCAAACTCAGAAACAGCAGGGTTTGAGTCAAAGATTTACTGCGGGCTGGGCATTATGTTTTCCATTTATCAAATAGAATATTGTATGTCCCACAGAAGTAAAGGTAAACAAACATTGAAAATGCATCCTGAGTCATGGTTTAATTTGCTTTAGAATCCCAAGCAGCATCACAAATAGCCAGTATAATATAATGAAATATGATTTACAGTTCTTGGTAAAACACTTTGCACTATGTTAGTATCAAGGACACAGGCAGAATATTTCTCAGGCATTGAAATCTACAGCTCTGTTCCTTTGTTTATGTAAAACAGTACCACACAGGTGTCTCCAATATCAGATGTAATTCAGATCTTTCAACCCAGGACATTAATGTAGACAAGTAAATCGGGTCATTCTGACATATATTCATATTAAAACATGAAGATGTTTTTAAACCTTTTAGCTTGAAGAGATGATTAAGGCAGTCAGTTTGGTATTATGTGTAAGTGGCATGCAAAAAGCAATACCTTTACGTAGACCAGCTTCTGGCTATTGGATAGAATTACAGAAAATGATATCTTCCAAAATATTATTAGAGTCCAGCTGTTTCGGAAAAAAAAATGCTATCCAATGAGAAGAAAAAAAGTGAGGGGGTAGAACTGCTCTGTCACAGATTCTTACCTATTTCATTGGCAAAGCGTAGATGACTGTACCTGACAAAGAAAGTGTTAACTCAAACAATTATCTTCCCTTGCTTGGATGAATATTATAAATATTCTAATACAGTACCTGATACTGTTATTTTTTTGTACAAAAAGATAATACCTATCAAAGGTACAGATTAGGTTAGAACACATTGACCTGTATATCCTCAGGTTTATTCTGTGTGCCTAACCATTAATAAGAATAATTAACTCTTGTATAGCTCTTTTCATCTGTAGATTTTCATTGTTCTACAATGAAAAGTAAGTATCATTATAGAGAAACTGGTACACAGAGAGGTGAAGTGACTTGGCCAAAGTCACACAGCAGGTCAGTAGAAAAGCCAGGAATGGCACCATCTCCTAGCCTAATGCCCCCCACATTGCATAGCCTCCTGTAACCATCCCTTTGAATCATTAAAAAATGGTACTCCTAGGATTCATCATAAATCCTATAAATAAGTTAATTATTGTTTGTAGTGCATCTCTCTTGTAAATTTTACAAGAGAAACTGCAAAAAACCCCCTTGAAAAGATGTATTTGATATCAACTTCTGGAATATAAATATTCAATAGGGATGAAGTGTAGTCCATACTAAAGTCAGCTGACTTGCCCCATCTTATTTTATTCACTGATTAGTTCGTGATTTTTTTTGCCCCCACTGCTGTTGCTAGCTGTTTACATGCCATAAGTAAATATATCAAATATCAATTTAAACTGATCTCCAGTTCCCAAGAGTGCACATCTAAAGGCTGTCAGGAAATGCACCTCCACCAATTGATTGCAGAATGGTGTATAGGGAGAACTCTAAGATAACCGGGCCCCAAACTAGAGAGGCCTTTTTAAAATTAAACTAACATACTGAATTACACCCAGAAGCAGATACAAAGCCTGTGTAGTTCATGGAGCAAAAAAAATACCATGTATTCAGACTGATCCATTCCATGAAGCAGGCAAGTCACTATATTCTGCTATATTGGACATTTCTGAAGGAAGCTTTACGCAGATCACATTGCAGTAATCCAACTGGAAGTGACAATGTGTAGGATGACTTTCTGGAGTTCAGCTTCCTCAAGAAACCTCTTAGCCAAGTGTAGAGGAAAAAGAAGTGGAATGAGCCACCACTGTTGCTTAGTAAATGGCAATCCAAGAGTGGACAGGGGGTTCAACAGCATCCCAACACTGCAATGCTCTTTGGCAAGAGATGAGAATACCCCAGGAACAGCTGTGATATTTAGGTAAGTAATACCTCCTTGAGCAAGAGTGTTAAACATTTTGCCCTCCTGGGAAGAAACATGCACTAATAAACACTGTCAATAAGACCGCAGAGACCTCTCAGCTGGAAGCCTCATCAGCCATAAAGGGCACTAGTCCATCTCAAAAATGTAGCCTATACCCACAGAACACCCCAGATGTCTGTACATAATACAGATTAAAATTCTGCTAGAGAAGATACTTTTTTCCCCATTTGTTTTGATACTTCTCACATGGAAGCAACCAAAATAGACAATCTCAAAAATGTCCTTTCAGAGAGAAATGCCTAAATCTGCTTCCAAGTGAAGAAAATCTAGATTTCCCAGACTGCTCAGAAAGACTGGTCCAGTCTTCAGATACACCACAGAGGACCAACAAAACCCTAAAAAACAAATAAACCACCCAACCAACCAAAAAAAAACCCCACCTTCTGTCTCCACCACAATACAACATAAGAATATAAAATCTCTCTGTACGACAGATTTGACATGAGTGTCCTGCCACTGGCATTCAAGCCTCCAACCTTACTACCACATTTGCTGCAGATGATTTGCACACCACAGTGACCTGTGGGGATGAAGCAGACAGGGGAGATGCCTAAGGGCTGACATGACAATGTAAGAGGGCAGAGCACTGTCCTAAAAGAAAACAGATAGAATAGCGCAGCAGTTCAACAGTATTTTCACTCAGAAAGTTCTGAAATCTTATGAATTCCATTGGTCTCTGGTGCTGGACTAAGGAATTCAGTTTCCAACACTGACAGAACTATATGCAATCATAAAAAAAGCTAAGGACTTAGGATTGTTTCTGATTTTAGTCAGAAGATGGTAGTGATTTTACTATGGCTCAGAGAAGCATCCCTATTCAGGATCTGAATAGGCTGGACTTAAGCACATGCTTAAATGATCTCCTGAATCAACACCTCACATATTACACTTTATTATCTAGCTGTAGGCCAAAGGTAATATTCAGAGTATGACCTCATGGAGTGGCAGATCATAAACTGCCTGAATAGTCCCATGGTTACGACAAGGGCCATGATCTCAAGCCAGAAAAGAGTCATTAGCAAGGATGCAGAAGTTGCCCAGTAAGATAAGCCTTGGCAATTATAATACTTGGCCAAGACTTGCACACTAGGCAGATATGCTTAAAGGCATTTGACTTTGTAATGAGATTTCTCGCATCTAAGGTCAAATGCAACAGCATAGTCACACCGCTTCCATAGGCTCATGTTTCATTCGGTATCTCATCAGAAAGCTGCTCCATCAGAGGGTTGGCTGATTTTCAAAAAAAAGACTTAACTAAGTAGACAATGGCTCAGCTCCTGCACTGAGTACCACATGGATGCAATCCTACAGGACTGGGGCCAAAGTAAGTGGGCTTCTCCATGATTAAATCAAAGATGGTGGTGATTTGGTAACTACCAACCTTGCAATAAACATGAGCCATAGGATAGAATCCATTTGTTTTTCAAGACTGATCTGAAGAATTCCTTCAGGTTCTCTGTCAAAAGCAATTTCAGTGGATTTGTAAGCACGTTGTATATTCCAGACTTTTGATAAGTGTCTTCCTGTAATGGTAAAGCCATATTCAGCAATTACGAAGTGTCTGCTAAAGGGTGTTGCCAGAGTCCATGTGAGACAGGTCATGCCTGGTCTCATGAAAATTCCAAACAAGAATAATAGTCTTCATGAAGAGTAAGCATTTTGATATTGACGCTACCAAGGCATTGCAAAGAACAACAAAGAAGTAGAAAACATTTTCTATTTATTTGAAGACTACAATGTACAGCTTCTTTTAAAAATCATTTTCTACATTCTACTGGGGCCCATGGGAGTTGTGTAGCCCTTTTGTTAATTCCTCAGTGTTAAGTCATAGATTTAAGTATTTATGAGTTACAAAATGTGCCAGGATACATATATGGATGTACAATGTATGATTCTGCCATGGATGTTCAAAAGAACTCTAGTGAGATCATACTCAGCTAGTCACTGGTAAGTGATATTTATTGAGTCAAAATATAGCTTCAAAATTTCTCACAGGAAGGCTTTACTCCTAAGTCACTAACTCTTGGGGAATCTCAACATTGGAGTTATTTTCCTCTGATGATTCAACTACAGTATTGAACTAGTCTAACCAGGCTTCACGCAGGATTGGATTGAGGACTTGTGGGATGTGAAAATGGTGAGAAGACATCTCCACTCCCCATTGCCTCAGTTGTGTACTGAGTCTAGTACAGGTACACCTGAGGATCTGGCCCAATAAATCTAACCTAAGAACAGACAAGTAAGTGAAAGAATAAGGAAGCAACCAAACCTTCCCCTATCTCAGGGTGGTGGTGAGCCAGGAGCACATTCAAGTGCAACACAGAATTTAGATGGCAATGAATACAGAAATAGTTATCAACATCCCTGATGTCTCCCTCTAGGTGAGTAATTGAAAGACATGAATGCATCCCAGCACTGTCTAAACCATTATAATTCTTCTTATAGCAGTGAATACGGGCTTTACTGACAAAGATGAAAAGAAAGGTCCTTGCCCTGAAGCAGCTACTATCTAACTAGACAACAGACACAGGGAAGAATGCAGCAGCAGGAGAGTGACTGAGCAATGAATTTAGTGTAAGTTTTGTAAGTTCTACAATTTTGCTTTAGAAATTTTTTAAAATCTACCACATTGTCTATTTTGTTAAGACTGCTTTGAAAAGGAGTATGGCAGAAAGAGATCTAGGAGTCATAGTGGACCACAAGCTAAATATGAGTCAACAGTGTGATACTGTTGCAAAAAAAGCAAACATGATTCTGGGATGCATTAAAAGGTGTGCTGTAAACAAGACACGAGAAGTCATTCTTCCGCTCTACTCTGCGCTGGTTAGGCCTCAACTGGAGTATTGTGTCCAGTTCTGGGCACCGCATTTCAAGAAAGATGTGGAGAAATTGGAGAGGGTCCAGAGAAGAGCAACAAGAATGATTAAAGGTCTTGAGAACATGACCTATGAAGGAAGGCTGAAAGAATTGGGTTTGTTTAGTTTGGAAAAGAGAAGACTGAGAGGGGACATGATAGCAGTTTTCAGGTATCTAAAAGTGTGTCATCAGGAGGAGGGAGAAAACTTGTTCACCTTAGCCTCTAATGATAGAACAAGAAACAATGGGCTTAAACTGCAGCAAGGGAGATCTAGGTTGGACATTAGGAAAAAGTTCCTTACTGTCAGGGTAGTTAAACACTGGAATAAATTGCCTAAGGAGGTTGTAGAATCTCCATCTCTGGAGATATTTAAGAGTAGGTTAGATAAATGTCTATCAGGGATGGTCTAGACAGCATTTGGTCCTGCCATGAGGGCAGGGGACTGGACTCGATGACCTCTCGAGGTCCCTTCCAGTCCTAGAGTCTATGAATCTATGAATAGGGAACTTATATTATGTGTTATATAGTCCTGTAAGGACAATGATGTTTTTAGGAGAGACTTGAAAAAGGAGAGACTGGAAGTATCTGGTGGATTGTATCTAGGACGGAGACTCCAAGTGAAGCAACAAGCTGGAAGAAAGCTGGAGATAAGCAGGAGAAGAACACAGAAACGGGCATTTAGACATGGTTAGGGCAAAGTGAATGGAGGGAGAGGATATTGAAAAGTGGCTCTGGGATAGACAGTAGGTGCCTTCTCACATAGCTGTTCAATCTTCTTCCCAATGTTGGATGAAAAGCCATTCTCCGATCTAAGAGCAGCTCATTCACAAAAGTTTTGTCTGTTTAGATGCTCCAACTTATGAGTAATCTCCCAAGACTCTGCAGACCTCAAGGGTATTTGTAAACAAGTCACTTGATCAGTATAGAAATTTCTCTGTCAGAAGTGTAAACAGTTGTGGACAGGACTATAAAGTGTGTAGCAATGTCCTTTCTTCCAGCACTCTGGCCAAGGCAAACTGAATGGATAGCTTTTTTGTTGTAATATATCACTGTGCTATGGGTTTAAAAAATGATATACTGCCAGATCTGGTGTTAAGATGTTATAAGACCTATTGTGCTCATTAAGTTATCATTTGTATAGAGACACTGGGCACCACAGTCTGTTTGTATTGATATTGATTTTTAATTGCATATTTTATTTTTTATAAGTACCTAGAGACAGATTTCAAAGGTATTTTGGTACCTAAAGATGCAGATAGGCACCTAGTAGGATTTTGGAAAGTGCCTAAGCAGCTTGGGCATCTAATTCCCATTGAAATCAATAGGAGTTAGGTGTCTAACTCACTTATATGCTTTTGAAAATCCTACTAGGTATCTGTCTGCATATTTTAATAACTAAAATAAGCAAAATGAATAAATAGGAGTGAGAGCAGGAAGTGTAGGAGAGATCTTACAGTTGTAACTGAACCTTTTCCAAGCCCAGATCATAGCGTGCAGTGGTGGTGAGAAACTGGAGGTCCCTGGCAAATCCTGACCCATAGTATAGCTACAGAAGCAAATTCCAGCCATTTCTCTGTTGAAATCTCCATTGGGGTGGAAAGTCATTCTTTATGCAGTAACAGATGGTAATTGAGCTGCCAGATAATAGAGAGAGAGGTTGGGCAAGAGAAATCCCCCATTTATTGTTGTCTTTGTAGCATTTTATACAAATTTGAGTGTATAAAAAACTGGAAAGCCAGGATAGGAAACATCTATAAAAGTAAGAAAGCCGGTTCACATGAATCACATGCATTCTTGCCTGTGCAACCGATATAAGAGAGACTTCCAACTGTCCCATGCTTGAAAAGAATGTTAATAGAATGAATATGTGCTTTGCAATGAGCAGGAGGGACAAGAGCAATTCGGATTCCCAAGTATTTTGTGGGCTTCTCATCCCAGGAAAGGAAAATTGGGTGGGACTACATCCATGTCACATCCCACAAGCATACAGACTGGGTTTTGGCCATATTCATGTTATACCCAAATAGAAAGCCAGTCCTTTGAAAGAGGTCCAGTAGTTGCAGGATGTGAAATAAACAGAAAAAAAATCACTGGTCTATGGCCAATAGGACTGTGAAAGGATACATCCACTCAACCCAGTCAAAGGCAATAAGAAATAATCTCTGTATTGTGTTTGGCCACACTGAGTGGAAAACATTAAGAACACTTCTTAAATAATCAGCATTATGGCATCTCCTGTAAAATCCTATTTAATCCCTATAGATTCAGGTGATAATCATGATCTCCAGCCTCCAGTTATACCTTACCAAAGATTTTAATATTGCTGTCAATCTCTAACACAAGATTGTGTGACCTAACTTCCAGCGAGTCTTTCCCTGCTTTTACATAAAGTTAATAGTTGTTTTGTACATGGAGTCTAGAAGATAACCTACCTTGAACAATGTATCATGTATTCAACAATCAAGAAGCCTACTCAGATATTGCTTTAAAACTGTGAAATGAAAAAATATCAGGCCTCAATGCTTTACTGAAGGAGAGGACTGCCATGACATTTTACATTTCATCCCTGATAATGGGGTATTTTAAAAATTTGATAGAAGAGATCTAAGGTGTTCAAAAACTGAATAAAGCCTGGAGGGCTGTATAGATATTTTTTTAAAATAGGAAATGAAGGAAATAACAGCGAGAGAGTTATTAAATGACCCTTTATACAGATCACTTTGCTAAGAGTGTGTTACCCTTATTGCCTCAATGAAAAGGTTTACATTTATTTGGCCAAATCAAATATCCAGTTACATATACTATTTAAATTTTACTTCTGGCATTCATTAATCTAGCAATAGCTTTTGTTTCAGTCTGAGAAGATATGTTCAGATTGAAGTTCTGGCTTCCTACTATATTGTTTCAAGAGAAAAGCATCTTCCTACCTGGCTGTGAACTTTCTATACCTTGGAAGAACCAGCTGTCCACAAAATGTGTACTGTCAGATAAATTAATTTCCCTGATCAATCAGTTATGGGAGATCAGCGTGTATAAGTAAATTCCATGACAGTGGAAGAAAAAAGGTGCATTTCCCTGCACTTCTATAGAGTTACATAAATAAAATAATAATTACCATTGAGTTCCTTCTAGGCATCAGTAAGACCAAGTTAGCTTTTCCCTTTCTTAATTATGTTTCTCACCAGGATGCCTGTCCTTGCAAGAGAGCAAGATTTATCCAACTGAAGAGAGAGGGGGTAATGAAAATCTCCTACCATCACTGCTAATCTCTAGGTACAGTGTGAGCTGTCAGTAAATTAATTATTTCTGAAAAGAAAGGTGGGGAATTCTCATTGGGGTCTGCTCTTAGTCTCAATGAAATCAATGGCAAAAGTCCCATTTGGTTCAAGCTTAAGGGAAAAGCATTAAGATGGTAACATGGGATCTTTCAAGACATCCTTGTGCTATCACATATCTACACTCTCTGTCCATCCACAGCTGTTTAAATTTCTAATTGTTTTGAACACTATCAGCCTTCAAAGAATTCAACAAACTTAGTAGCAAGCATTTAACAAAAGCCCTCAGAAGCAGGGAATTTTAAAATTGCTCTCAATCTCCATGTGTATGTCATGAATTCCATGTGCTTTTCAAACAAAGTTCTAAAATCAAGCTAATTTCTCACCATGCTCTTAATAGAATCTATACCCATTGAGCTTGATTCCCAACTTTGTGACACCAAATTTATATCACTGTAACTCCACTGGCTTCAATTTGCTTATATCAACATACAAACAGTGAAACAGAGTTTAGAATAAGGCCCACTGTATTTAGTCCAAACTTACTCACTTTCCTCAGATTGGATTTTATTTGTAGATCAAATAACAAAAAACAATAAGCCTTAGTCTGTTTTCTCCTTAAAGGTACTTGTTCCTATAGGTTCCTTTTGGCATCTCAACAAGTCCTTTCTGTCCGAGATTTCTATTTGTCCAAAGAGCCACTCACACTTTTCTTAAATCCTGAGAGGATTTAATAAGCATATAAGCAACCCAGAATCAGTCAGCCTTTCTCTGCAAAGCTCCAACACCCAAAAACAAGATGTATCAACACGAAAACCCTGCCACTCCGTTATGTCCTTTCCCTCACAAAGCAACACCCAGGAGTATTGTCAGTATACTCCCCTTTTGTGACCCATTCAAGATGCAACTTCAGAAGTCTCATTCATGTTGCTTGCTGCCAGAAGACTCTTACCTCCTACAGTGTCCCCTTGTGCTGTGACCTTGAAAAAAATCCATGAGTCCTTGAACATTACCTTCGGCACAGAAAAGTAGGATGGTACTTCTTGTCATCTAGCCAGAATAATGAAGAGCGCACCCAACCCTAAGTGATCTGAACCCCAATTCACTGCATCATTACAGATTAAACCTATGTCTGTGTCCCAAATAAATTCTGTAAGAAGAAGCAAAGACATGGGAAACAGCAGAAAGCATGCTGAAAAAATACTGGTATATATTGCTTCTTGCCTCACAGAAAGTTGCCAAATATTAAGCTCCTGCTGAACATTATTTAGTTATTTTGTGAAAATCAGTCCTTTTAATCATGAGCTTTATTAAAGGGTTCATATATTATCATTATATTTTCAACATCTATTTAAATTTCAACCAGAATTCACAGAAACACATTTTTGTTCTCTTAAATGAGCTGCAGAAGACAGACTATGGGCCTGATTCAACTCACAAACAAAAATGAATCCAGATTAACTAAATCCATAGAGGACTATGGATTCACACTGGTGTATGACAAACGCCTGTGATGACAGACTCAGGCCATCCATTTAAAAAGAGAGAGTTCCCTGACACTGAAATACAATAACTTTCTGGATTCAACCCCAGGTGATATTAATTGAGAAAGAGAAATGCAGAAAACAAAACAAAGAATTAACACTCCCCTACAGGGAAAATATATCTATGATTTATAAATAAACTTAATTTGGAGCCCATTTTCTTATAGTAAATTATACTTGTGGGGGGAAGTGAATCAGTAACAGAAGGCTACTATTTTTAACCCTTTCTTCACTTTATCTTAATCTACTAATCTCAAATTGAGGAACCCCCTCTGTGCTTAACCATTTGAGTTAAGAGACACACTATGGAAACCCCTGGATATTTTTCTAAAAGATATGCTCTAGAAATTATTTTGAGAAAGTTCTCTGGCCTGTATTATAAAGGAGGTCAGTCTAGATGGTCTCTTTTGGGTTTGAATTTATAAACCTGTGAAGTGCTCTAAAGTTCTCCAAATTGTTCGTGCTACAGATAGCAATGTGAAGAAGTGTGACTTATGCCATGTGCTAAGGCAGGGACTTTGAAGCAGTTAATAAGAAGGCTATTTACATAACACATCACACTAATCAGAAAATATAATGCAGGTCATGATGTAAATAGAAACTGAGAGAGACTTTGAAGTAACAATTTGGATTTGATTCTTCTAATGAAGCCAATAACCTGTTTGTCAATCAGTAACACTGAAGACACAATGACTTGGTTCTCCACTGTCTTGTGTTGTCATTTACACTCACTCAAAGTGAATATAAAACAGTACCAACGAAAGCAGAATGGCAACATTTTGCACCTTCTTTTGCACAGCTATAAATGACTGCACAAGTTGCAAGACAGGCCCTCAAAGCTCTATTATTTGATTTCCTCCTTACTCACATAGTCCGTATATAGCTGGCATAGACATTTGGCAAACAGAATCTCTGGTGTTTTTAATAATGTTTTTTGCGATTAATATTGTATTGGTATTTTTAATAGCAAGCACTACTGCATTCCAAAAAGAGCCAGCAGGACTCAAGTGGGCAAAGGGTGCACAGTAGACTAACACCACCAACTTGTTCTCACTTTAGTTGCTAAATGAATGGCCTGGTTTCAAAAGTGCTTGAGAACCAAGAGCTCTCACTAAAATCAAGTTACTTATTTAAGTTCCTAAATGTAGACACTCAAGATAGAAAGTTTTGGCCATATTCTGCATGACATGATTAATGCAAGTGACATAAAAAAGCCTTAGGGTGACCAGATGTCCTGATTTTATAGGGACAGTCCTGATTTTTGGGTCTTTTTCTTATATAGGCTCCTATTACCCCTACCTCCTGTCCTGATTTTTCACACTTGCTGTCTGGTCACCCTAAAAAGCCCACAATCTCATCAGAATCCCTGGAAGCATATGAAATTAACCTTTGGGAGAAAATATGTACAAACTATTGCAGAGCCTGACAGAAGTAGTTACTGCACTACTGCTTGGCACAAAGCAGACAGAAGCTTACCTTCAATTACTTAGTCCAAAGCTGAGCTATCACCTGCTTTTTCCAGTGTCTACTGGAAATTTAATTATAACTAAACTGAACTAGGAAAGATTCCACTGCTAAGTGAACAATATGGATTAAATCCATGGACGAGAGAATATATCTGTCAAATATATTAGCTAAATGTGGTGGGAAGGAGAAGCTGAAGTGCCACCTCACAGCTAAGGTGAAAATTCAGTTGCTATGCAATGGATGTTGTTGAACAGCTACGTCACAGGTTATGTTGCCTGCGCTCTCTCTTTCGTAAACAATTAATCAATCAAGTATAAAATCAGCCATAACACACATTAATAACTTGTATTTAGGAACCTCATTATGGGGATTAGGATGCTTATTACACAGTGAAGCAAGAATTGGTATGCTGAATACGGCTATTAGTCCATCTAGCCCAGTAACCTCCATCTGACAGTGATCAATACCAGGTACTTCAGAGGAAGCTGCAAGAACTCCCAAGGCAGACAATTATGGAGTAACCTCCCCATATGGGAAGATTTCCCAAACTCTTATCAGTAAGTGGTTGGTTTATGCCCTGAAGCATGATGGTTTCTAACTCTTTTTTAAAAATTGACTTACGCTTATGTAACTATGGATGTTTACATTATCCATATAAATGTCTAACCCTTTTTTGAAAGCCACTGATATCAATGTTATCTTGTGGCAGCGAGTTCCACTGAACAGTTATGCATGATGTAAAAACAATTGCACTTTGAACTGTCTTAATTGATAAATTAAACAGCAATATGGTGCCAGGACCAGATGGTATTCATCCAAGAATTCAGAAGGAACTCAAATATGAAATTGCAGAACTAATAACTGCAATATCTAACTTATCGCTTAAATCAGCTTCTGAAATAGATGATTGGCAGATAGCTAATATAATTCCAATTTTTAAAAAAGATTTCACAGGTTATCCTGAAAAATTATAGTCCAGTAAGCTTAACTTTAACTATAGGAAAGAACAAAATCATCAGACACATAAGTGAACAAAATATGTTGGGGAAGAGTCAACATGGTATTTGTAAAGGCCAATCATCCCACAGCAATCTATTAGAATTTTTTGAACGTGTCAACAAGCATGTGGGAAAGGGTGACTCAGTCAGTCAATCTAGTGTTCTTGGATTTTCAGAAATCCTTTGACAGGGTCCTCCATCAAAGGCTCATAAGCAGTCAGGGGCTAAGAGGGAAATAAGGGTATGAATAAGTGGTCAGTTTTCACAATGGAAGAGGTAAATAGCACCCCCTCCAGGATCTATACTGAGAACCACACAGTTCAACATATTCATAGATGATCTGGAAAAATGGGGTAAACAACGAGGTGGCAAAGTTTGAAGATGATATAAAATTACTGAAGATAGTTAAGTTCAAAGCTGTCTGCAAAGAGTTACAAAGAGATCCCACAAAACTGGGAGACTGGGCAACAAAATGACAGATTAAACTGAGTTTTGATAAATGCACAGTCACATACATTGCAAAAATAATCCCAACTATGCATACAAAATGATGGAGTCTAAATTAGCTTTTACCACTCAAGAAAGAGATCTTGGAGTCATAGTTCTCTGAAAACATCTACTCACTGTGCACCAGCAGTCAAAAAAGGTAACAAAATATTAGGAACCATTAAGAAAGGTACAGAAAACAAGATAGAAAATATCATAATGCCACTATATACATCAATGGTATTCAAAGACATTGAGTACTGCATGAAGTTCCAGTTGCCCCATCTCAAAAAAAGATGAATTGGAATTGGAATTGGAAAAGGCACAGGGAAGGGCAACACAAATGATTAGGGATATAGAATAGCTAGCTCCCATATGAGAAGAAAGAGAAAAAAGAAACAGGGACTGTTCAGCTTGGAAAAGAGATGACTAAGGAGGCATACAACGGAAGTCTATAAAATCCTGAATGGTGTGGAAAAGTGATTAGAGAAGTGTTATTTACCCCATCACATAGCACAAGAACCAGGGGTAACACAAGGAAATTAACAGGTAGTGGGTTTAAAACAAACAGAAGGAAGTACTTCTTCATGCAATGAATAGTCAACCTGTGGAACTCATTGCCAACGGACGTTGTGAAGGCCAAAAGTATAACTAGGTTCAAAAAATAATTTGATAAGTTCCTGGAGAATAGGTCCATCAATGGATATTAGCCGTGATGGTCAGGGATGCAATCCCATGCAGAGGTATCCCAAAGCCTCTGATTGCCAGAAGCTGAGACTGGATGACAGGGGATGAATCACTCAATAATTGCCCTGTTCTGTTCACTCTCTCCGAAGCATCTTGGATAAATGTCCCATTGGTCTGACCCCAGCATGGCCAATCTTATTTCCTTAAACCTTTAAATTTCATTGAATACCTGCTTGTTATCAACGATTATTATTAAGTACCTGAAATAAGGTAAAAAGAATAGGAGTACTTGTGGCACCTTAGAGAGTAACAAATTTGAGCATAAGCTTTCGTGGGCTACACCCCACTTCATCGGATGCGTAGAATGGAACATACAGTAAGGAGATATATGAACATGAAATATATTCAGGAATTGCCCTATCAACTCTAAGAGGCCTCTTCATGTTCTCTGTGTGTGTATATATCTCTCCTTACTATGTGTTCCATTCTATGCACCCGATGAAGTGGGCTGTAGCCCACAAAAGCTTATGTGCAAATAAATTTGTTACTCTCTAAGGTGCCACAAGTACTCCTGTTCTTTTTGCGGATACAGACTAACATGGCTGCTACTTTGAAACCTGAAATAAGGTAGTTGACTTAGCAGTTTGTCCTATCCCTTAGTGAAAAGCTTTGAACAAATCTTCCTTAAGCTTATGGACTGGTAGCGATGAAGATGACAGCATTATTTTGCAAGATTAGCCTTATAAAAGAGAACTGGCAAAGGTGCAGACAAAAAGGGTGAATTTCTGGCTCCTGAGAACTCAATACCAGACCTCCCATTGACTTCATTGGAGCTGTGATTTCATCCAGAGATTCTGTATAGTCTGTCTTACTAGCAAGACATAAATGGGAAAAGACAGTGAGTATCCTTGTCCCATCTCCCAAAAATACATTGACTGACAAATTAAGGAATTGAAGACAGTGCATTTTCAGCCATCGCAACTAGCAGGATCATGGCAGGTAGCTCTGTTACCCATTTCCATTGAAAGTATTTCTAGTGAATTATCCACTAATAAGATGACTGTTTGTGGCACAATAGCATATTCATGAAGACTTGAATCCAACATTCATACAAAAAATTTGCTTTTAAATGC
>NC_066623.1:85809304-85814304 GCF_025201925.1 Gopherus flavomarginatus | reverse complement strand
ACCTGGATTTGTGGGACAGAAACCTCCTCTACGATCCTAGGCCATTGTGAGTTGTCAAAGCAGTAGGAAGTATTACAGCCACTTGTTTCCACATGTATTTTTAAACTAGGAGTTGAGTTTTAGAAGGCTCAGCAAACCATCTATAACAAGCATTTTATAATCTCAGATAAAATACCTATAGACCCAGCAGAAAGCTACACTAAAATGAATGCTAAGTGGCTGACTGAATAGCAAAACCAAGGAAATTCACAGCAAAGATTCAGCCAACACCGACGCACAAGAAAATACAAGTGTTAAGCATAGCTACAAGAGGAGGGTCCTTATGGGTTTAAAATTTATAATCTGTAATCTAAATTTTAGACTCTGAACTAAATTTGGCTTGGGATAGTGTTGTGTGACCAGACACTATTTACCAGTCACCCATCGTGACTAGACGTGCTGAACTGAAATTGTGTCTTGCTCATTACTGCAACAGAGATGGGAAATGGGACCAGAGTAGTGTAGGCAGAAGGTCTACTGGGTGACCCAAAATGAAGCCTCCTTGTGGCTGAGCCAGAGGACTTGTGCACAGATTATTTCACCTGGAAATCACTCTGCATAAATTTATGAATTACAGGCTGAAACATAGAGAGGAGGTCACCAGATTGCATGAATAATCCTGAAGCAATCATTTAGTTTGTGGACCAAATTCGGGTATCAAGCATGCTCACTGATAAAAATACTATTGTGAGCATGTTGGGCATTCAGTTTGCCAAGCATATGTAAATGGTTTTGAAAATGAAATAACTATTCTGGATTAAAAACATTTCTTCAAGGAAAAGCAATTCTTTTTCGTTATGGGTTGCCTGCCAAATTTCATTTTAAAGAACAAAGATATTTTTGAGGCATAAAATTTTTTTTTTCTAAAAGCACTGTAGTTATGTAAAATCTGTGTCCCTATAATTGAAAACAATGCTACTCTGGAGTTTTAAACCTTCCAAAATCAGGATTCATAATGAAACACCTGTGAGACTCTCACTGTAAAGGCACTAAAAAGTTCTGCTGTAAATTATGGACCTTACTCAGATGTTGTTTAATATTATATTTAAGCTAGTGTGGCTTCATTGACTTCAGTGGAGTAACTCCTGATTTAGCCTGCTGTAACTGATAATAATCAGGTATAATAAATAGTAACTATATGCTGGTGGTCAGTACAGCACATGCTCTTTATGAGTTCTGAATTGACAACAGGGAATAGTGGACTCAAGTAAAGCATCAGGTGCATTAGACATGACTACATTTAATGAATGAAAATAAAAAGTGTATTGCCTCAAATGTATTCCCGTGACATGCAGCATTTCTATCCTATTGCTGGGTTTCTTTTTCCTTGGGAGTAGTTCTATATATCATAATAGCAATACACTCCTTGATTTCGGTATAATTTAGTCATTTTACTAACAGAGTTTACAGAAATAATATATTCTATTTAGAGTTAGTGTGGAGTATAAGCAAATAACAGTTCTGTAGCTATTCTAGAATGTTAAAATGGCTTATTGGGTTATTTCTACAGCTATTGTAGGACCTGTCAGGGGCAGCAGTAGGTGCTTACTCAAAGCACGATTCTGTCACAGAATTTTGTCATAGATTGAAACACCCAACAAGGAAATGGTTATTAGTTATGGTGAGAAATTACCAATTAAGGTTGTCTCTGAATGAGAGATCTTGATTCAAGAATGATAAGAAGAGGGAACTGGGCCTTTTTACCAGAAGGCTGGAGCCAGTAATTATACAACGGCAAATAATATAAATGAAATGAATACCTGGCACCTATGTGGAGATCATATTTCCCCCTTACATGACAACTCAGACCATCTCATATATTGACTAGCTCATATATTGGGTACAATATAGTGTCACATTCTAGGGCACACAAGAGGGCCCTGAAAGAATCAGGACTTAAATAGAACATGATAGATTCATCTTTTTCCAGGCTTTTGCCTCTGTGGCTGGAAGGCAGATATGGGGCCTTAGGTGCAGTACTGCATTTTCACTTTACTTACAACTCTTACCCCTTCTCCCATTTATACAGGGTTGGAGGTGCTGATGATTCCTTGCCACTCCTGGTCCAAGTCTTGGACTTCCAGTCCTTTTGTCTTCAGACTTCTTTTGCCAGAGTCTTTTCACCATATCATCAGCCTTCCATGTCCTTTCTTGCAGTCCTCTTCCTCCCATGCTTTCTTTACTGGCCATTCTTCTCCCATTTGTATCACATGTCCAGCCCACCTCAACAGTGCATTCTCCAGCCTACCTATCAGTGAATCCCAAGTTACTCTTTCCCCTGATTTCTGCCATGTGCATTCTGTCTACCCTTTGTTTGCCTGCTATTCTTATTATCTACTGCTTTCTTCTTCTTTTCTTCCATCTCTGTAAAACCCACTGTTTCCAAACTATAGAGAAGTAACGGACAAATACATGCAGCATACACTTTTCCTTTCAGTTTGGGTGGAGTACTGTATTTTCAGATTGGAGAATATCTATTTTCTTCACAAAGAATGCCTTTTATTATAATTCACATGTCCTGAGATCCTTAATTGGGTGCATTCTAGAAATCTAACCAATTAATCAATAGTTACTGCGGTCCTGGTACAACTGTACCTTCATAGCATCTCTTCTACTGATCAAGTTGTTCTGTTTCTGCCACTATCCCATTTCTCTTGGTGATGACAAGGGGCAGCTATATTGCTTTTGAGATTCAATGACTACCCTCCAGATTCTCCTTCGCCCCAGTAACCTTATTAGAAGGGAAGAACACCACCAGACAGTCTCCCCTCAATGCATGCATGCAACTCCCATTAACGCTAATGTGAATTACAGACACACATCAGGAGAAGAATACACCACGTAGTGAAAAAGGCTTGCATTCAGATAATGCCTTTTATCCCAAAGCACTGTTCAAACTGCTCTATTGCTAATCTTATTAGAAGCTCTGTTTTTAGAGTGCACCTCCAATATTCTACTGTGCTACTGATGGTGATAACGTTTTTTAAGTTGTCTGAAAACCCCTTTTTAAAAGGGTGTCTGTGTATTTATGCATCTACAATACTTGAGTTCTTATTAGTAGTGATCACTCATTCTCTTTACATAATCCCTCTTCTTCTTTTATAGCCTTAAATATAAATGTGTATCTGTAAACACTCTAAACCCACCAATACCCCCAAAAGTAACCTAAGCATATGGTAAACGTGCATGGTACGATGACTAACTTGCATGCATACATTCTGATGAATGTTTGAGTGAGCCATTAAGTTGAACAAACTGCAAGACACATACCTTTAGTTAAAGCTTTGCACGATTATAATTACTAAAGCATCAGATGATAGTGGAAAAAACAGGGTAGTGAAGAGTCTAAAACACATTTAAGAAAAAGTGAATAGAGATTGGTTTGAAGTAAGGGAAACGAAGTAACAGATAAGCAACTAAATTTTAAAGAGACCTGAGTCCATTACCCTTTGCCACAATTCAACATTGTAAAAGGTCCACTCCGTGATTTTCCCCAAAGTACAAATATTATTATGAGTAACCACCTTTCAGAGCGATATGGGATGAAAAACTCTGCTCTGAATCAGGCGAACTTGAATCTCTGCCCCCTACATCCCAGGGTAGCGTACGATGTACGTACATATGTTCACACTCTCTGACCTGAAAAATGGATATTGTCACAATTCCACAAAAGCACTCAGAAGGGTCTGTTTTCATTCAAAACAAAACAAATTCGAAAGCTCAGAAGTTGCCATGAAATGGAATTGTCATCCTCCATCTAGCCCTACTAGAAATACGTATATGTACCAAGCTTCTGTTCAACCTTTATTCTGGTTTGCCCCAGGTAGGCCTGGCTGTAGTCTGCAAAACTGAAGATAAAAAGCAGAGGGGGACACACAGGGTCTGAAATGCCAGTGAAGAGCTTGTTTTGCTCTTAATGAAGTTAGTTTCCAAATTCTCATTGACTTCACTGGGATATTATATTCAGGACTTGACAGGTATGCAGAAAAGTAACCATTTTTACAGCCCTTTATGTTTGTTTAAAGGACATGGGGAAACACTGCCAACACAAGTGAAATTTACACTGTTGAGCAACATTGGTCCTGAGTGAAGAAGGATGATTATTAACTTAGCTTTGAGGTGGAAAGGCTGAATTATGCATCAATTGAAAAAAACTTATTTTATTCACTCAGTTGGAGAGAGAGCGGCAGTCATTGGTTTGCACAGCACAGCTGGATGTCCAGCATTTTGGCATCCATCAAAATACGAGAATGCTGTATGCATTGTTTACAATTAAGCTGTGCAATATCTCTGTCACAAAATGACAAAATTCCTGCAGCAGAGAAGAGTCTAAGCACCCCTGGCAACAAAAGGTTTAAAATGGAGCAAAAAGTAACTTAGGTCCTCAAAATAGAATGTAAGTATATTTCAGAGGAGCCTAGGCAGGCTGATATTCTGTATTTTACCCACAGTGCTTTAAAGATTCGTGACAGTTTCCTTTAAACATTTGGATGGTGGCAGGAGGAACACTTTATATGAAAAATCCTTACCCCAGCCTCTTCCTTCCCTTCTCCCTCCCAATCCCACATTACCTCTAAGTATCTGAAGTATTTATATTTCATAAAAGCGAGATGTCTTTAATAATGTGATATAGAATCCAAAGATCCACCCTGATGTGCAGAAAGGAATCAACATATTTTAAAAGCCATTTCCTCTTTCCAGCAATCTCTTTTCCTTAAGGGGGTGTCATCATTATGTTCTACCTTTGCCAGTTACTTAATGATAAATTAAAATTACACTAACTCTTTCCTTTTTAACATAAAGAATTCAGCGTGCTTGATGGAGCAGTGCTTCATGGAAAGTTAGTTCCTTCATAGCAACAACTGTTTGGAGAAGAGGAGTTTATTAATTTATCAGAGCCTTATGTTCAATTTCAGATTTTTCAGTTTAGGAACCAACAATCAGCTGCACCTGTTACCAAT